>NW_027228589.1:0-136947 GCF_037783145.1 Equus przewalskii | reverse complement strand
GTGACGGCCATGCCTGAACCACCTGCCGAGCACGGCGGAACCACCTGCCGGACACGCCAAAATCACCTGCGGGCTACGCCAGAACCACTTGGACGACTCTCCAAAATGACCTGCCGGGCATGTTGGAACCACCTCTCAGACGTGCCAGAAGCACGTGGCGGACAGTCCGGAATCACCTGTTGGGCATACGCAACCACCTCTGACACGTACCAGAACCACGTGCCGTGCACGCCGGAACCACCTACCGGACAGACCGGAATCTAATTTTGGGCATGCCGGAACCACCAGTCAGATGTGCCAGAAACACGTGCCGGAGACGCCGGAAGCACCTGCCGAGCACGTCGCAACCACCTGCTCAACTCGCCTGAACCACCTGCCGGACACGCCAAAATCACCTGCCCGCTACACCAGCACCACTTCGGGGACAAGCCGGAATCACGTGAGGGGCATGCCGGCACAGCCTCTCAGACTGAACCTCGTGCCGGACACCACAGAACCACCTGCCGGACAGACCGGAACCACCTGCCGGACACGCCGGAACCACCGGCTCGACCCGCCGGAACGACCGCTGGACATGCAAAATCACCTGCCGGCTACGCCGGAAACACTTGGCGAACACTCCGGAATCACCTGCCGGGCATGCCGGAACCACCTCTCAGATATGCCAGAACCACGTGCCAATGACCCCGGAAGCACCTGCCGAGCAAGCCGGAACCACCTGCTCGACTCGCCAGAACCACCTGCCGGACACGCAAAAATCACCTGCCGGCTACACCACAACCAGTTGGGGAACACTTCGGAATCACCTGCCGGGCTTGCTGGAACCACCTGCCGGTCATGCCAAAATCACCTGCCAACTACGCCAGTACCACTTGGCGGACACTGTGGAAACACCTGTCGGGCCGGCCGGAACCACATCTCAGACGTGCCAGAACCATGTGCATGAGAAGCTGGAACCACACCCCGAACAGACAGAAAACACCTGCCAGACCCGTCTGAACAACCTGCCGAGCACGCCGGAGCCACCTGCTCGACTCGCCGGAACCACCTGCTGGACATGCCAAAATCACCTGCCGACTATGCCACAACCACTTGGCGAACACTCCGGAATCACTTTCCGGGCATGCAGGAACCACCTCTCAGACATGCCAGAACCCCGTGCCAATGACCCCGGAAGCACCAGCCGAGCACGCCGGAACCACCTGCTCGACTCGCCAGAACCACCTGCCGATCACGCAAAAATCACCTGCCGGCTACGCCACAAGCAGTTGGTGAACACTTTGGAATCACCTGCCAGGCTTGCTGGAACCACCTGCCAGTCATGCCAAAATCACCTGCCAACTACGCCAGAACCGCTTGGCGGACACTGCGGAAACACCTGTCGGGCCGGCTGGAACCACATCGCAGACGTGCCAGAAACGTGTTCATGAGATGCTGGAACCACACCCCGAACAGACGGTTACCACCTGCCAGAAGCGCCTGAACCTCCTGCTGAGCACGCCGGAACCACCTGCTCGACTCACCGGTACCACCTCCCTGACACGCCAAAATCACCTGCTGGGTATGCCAGAACCACTTGGCGGACACTCCGGAATCATCTGCCGGACATGCCGGAACCAGCTCTCAGACACACCAGAACCAAGTGCCGGAGACGCCGGAAGCACCTGCCGAGCATGCCGGAGCCACCTGCTCGACTCGCCAGAAACACCTGCCGGACGCGCCAAAATCACCTGCCGGGTACGCCAGAACCACCTGGCGGACACTACGGAATCACCTGCCGCGCATGCCGGAACCACCTCTCAGACGTGCCGGAAGCACGTGCCGGACACGCCGGAAACACCTACCGGACAGACCGGAACCACCTGCCAAGAACGCCGGAGCCACCTGTTCGACTCGCTGGAACCACCTGCCGGACAGGCCAATATCAACTGCTGGCTATGCCAGAACCACCTGGGGGACAGTCCGGGATCACATGCCAGCCATGGCGGAACCACCTCTCAGACGTACCAGAACCACCTGCCGGAGAAGCTGGAAACACGTCCTGGACAGACTGGAACCACGTGACGGCCATGCCTGACCACTTGCCGAGCACGGCGGAACCACCCGCCGGACACGCCAAAATCACCTGCGGGCTACGCCAGAACCACTTGGACGACTCTCCGAAATGACCTGCCGTGCATGTTGGAACCACCTCTCAGACGTGCCAGAACCACGTGGCGGACAGTCCGGAATCACCTGTTGGGCATACGCAACCACCTCTGACACGTACCAGAACGACGTGCCGTGCACGCCGGAACCACCTACCGGACAGACCGGAATCAACTTTTGGGCATGCCGGAACCACCAGTCAGATGTGCCAGAAACACGTGCTGGAGACGCCAGAAGCACCTGCCGAGCACGTCGCAACCACCTGCTCAACTCGCCGGAACAACCTGCCGGACACGCCAAAATCACCTACCCGCTACACCAGCACCACTTCGGGGACAAGCCGGAATCACGTGAGGGGCATGCCGGCACAGCCTCTCAGACTGAACCTCGTGCCGGACACCACAGAACCACCTGCCGGACAGACCGGAACCACCTGCCAGACACGCCGGAACCACCGGCCCGACCCGCCGGAACGACCGCTGGACATGCAAAATCACCTGCCGACTATGCCAGAACCACTTGGCGAACACTCCGGAATCACTGGCCGGGCATGCAGGAACCACCTCTCAGACATGCCAGAACCCCGTGCCAATGACCCCGGAAGCACCAGCCGAGCACGCCGGAACCACCTGCTCGACTCGCCAGAACCACCTGCCGATCACGCAAAAATCACCTGCCGGCTACGCCACAACCAGTTGGTGAACACTTTGGAATCACCTGCCAGGCTTGCTGGAACCACCTGCCAGTCATGCCAAAATCACCTGCCAACTACGCCAGAACCGCTTGGCGGACACTGCGGAAACAAATGTCGGGCCGGCTGGAACCACATCTCAGACGTGCCAGAAACGTGTTCATGAGATGCTGGAACCACACCCCGAACAGACGGATACCACCTGCCAGAACCGCCTGAACCACCTGCTGAGCACGCCGGAACCACCTGCTCGACTCACCGGTACCACCTCCCTGACACGCCAAAATCACCTGCTGGGTATGCCAGAACCACTTGGCGGACACTCCGGTATCATCTGCCGGACATGCCGGAACCAGCTCTCAGACACAACAGAACCAAGTGCCGGAGACGCCGGAAGCACCTGCCGAGCATGCCGGAGCCACCTGCTCGACTCGCCAGAAACACCTGCCGGACACGCCAAAATCACCTGCCGGGTATGCCAGAACCACCTGGCGGACACTACGGAATCACCTGCCGCGCATGCCGGAACCACCTCTCAGACGTGCCGGAAGCACGTGCCAGACACGCCGGAAACACCTACCGGACAGACCGGAACCACCTGCCAAGAACGCCGGAGCCACCTGTTCGACTCGCTGGAACCACCTGCCGGACAGGCCAATATCAGCTGCTGGCTATGCCAGAAACACCTGGGGGACCGTCCGGGATCACCTGCCAGCCATGGCGGAACCACCTCTCAGACGTACCAGAACCAGCTGCCGGAGAAGCTGGAAACACGTCCTGGACAGATTGGAACCACGTGACGGCCATGCCTGAACCACCTGCCATACTCGCCAAAATCACCTGCGGGCTGCGCCAGAACCACTTGGACGACTCTCCGAAATGACCTGCCGGGCATGTTGGAACCACATCTCAGACGTGCCAGAAGCACATGGCGGACAGTCCGGAATCACCTGTTGGGCATACGCAACCACCTCTGACACGTACCAGAACCACGTGCCGTGCACGCCGGAACCACCTAACGGACAGACCGGAATCAACTTTTGGGCATGCCGGAACCACCAGTCAGATGCGCCAGAAACACGTGCTGGAGACGCCAGAAGCACCTGCCGAGCACGTCGCAACCACCTGCTCAACTCGCCGGAACCACCTGCCGGACACGCCAAAATCACCTACCCGCTACACCAGCACCACTTCGGGGACAAGCCGGAATCACGTGAGGGGCATGCCGGCACAGCCTCTCAGACTGAACCTCGTGCCGGACACCACAGAACCACCTGCCGGACAGACCGGAACCACCTGCCGGACACGCCGGAACCACCGGCTCGACCCGCCGGAACGACCGCTGGACATGCAAAATCACCTGCCGGCTACGCCGGAAACACTTGGCGAACACTCCGGAATCACCTGCCGGGCATGCTGGAACCACCTCTCAGATATGCCAGAACCACGTGCCAATGACCCCAGAAGCACCTGCCGAGCACGCCGGAACCACCTGCTCGACTCGCCAGAACCACCTGCCGGACACGCAAAAATCACCTGCCGGCTACGCCACAACCAGTTGGGGAACACTTCAGAATCACCTGCCGGGCTTGCTGGAACCACCTGCCGGTCATGCCAAAATCACCTGCCAACTACGCCAGTACCACTTGGCGGACACTGTGGAAACACCTGTCGGGCCGGCCGGAACCACATCTCAGACGTGCCAGAACCATGTGCATGAGATGCTGGAACCACACCACGAACAGACGGAAAACACCTGCCAGACCCGTCTGAACAACCTGCCGAGCACGCCGGAGCCAACTGCTCGACTCGCCGGAACCAGCTACGTGACATGCCCAAATCACCAGCCGGGTATGCCAGAACCACTTGGCGGACACTCCGGAATCATCTGCCGGACATGCCGGAACCAGCTCTCAGACACACCAGAACCACGTGCCGGAGACGCCGGAAGCACCTGCCGAGCATGCCGGAGCCACCTGCTCGACTCGCCAGAAACACCTGCCGGACACGCCAAAATCACCTGCCGGGTACGTCAGAACCACCTGGCGGACACTCCGAAACCACCTGTCGCACATGCCGGAAGCACCTCTCAGACGTGCCGGAAGCACGTGCCGGACACGCCGGAATCACCTACCGGACAGACCGGAACCACCTGCCGAGCACGCCGGAGCCACCTTTTCGACTCGCTGGAACCACCTGCCGGACAGGCCAATATCAACTGCTGGCTATGCCAGAACCACCTGGGGGACGGTCCGGAATCACCTGCCAGCCATGGCGGAACCACCTCTCAGACGTACCAGAACCACCTGCCGGAGAAGCTGGAAACACGTCCTGGACAGTCTGGAACCACCTGCCGGCCAAGCCTGAACCACCTGCCAAGCACAACGGAACAACCTGCCAGACACGCCAAAATCACCTGCATGTTATGCCAGAACCACTTGGAGGACTCTCTGGGATGACCTGCCGGGCATGCCGGAACCACCTCTGAGACGTGCCAGAACCATGTGGCGGACAGTCCGGAATCACCTGTTGGGCATGCGCAACCACCTCTGAGACGTACCAGAACCACATGCCGTGCAGGCTGGAACCACCTACCGGACAGACCGGAATCACCTTTCGGGCATGCCGGAACCACCTGTCAGATGTGCCAGAAACACGTGCCGGAGACGCCGGAAGCACCGGCCAAGCACGTTGGAACCACCTGCTCAACTCGCCTGAACCACCTGCCGGACATGCCAAAATCACCTGCCGACTATGCCAGAACCACTTGGCGAACACTCCGGAATCACTTGCCGGGCATGCAGGAACCACCTCTCAGACATGCCTGAACCCCGTGCCAATGACCCCGGAAGCACCAGCCGAGCACTCCGGAACCACCTGCTCGACTCGCCAGAACCACCTTCGGATCACGCAAAAATCACCTGCCGGCTACGCCACAACCAGTTGGTGAACACTTTGGAATCACCTGCCAGGCTTGCTGGAACCACCTGCCAGTCATGCCAAAATCACCTGCCAACTACGCCAGAACCGCTTGGCGGACACTGCGGAAACACCTGTCGGGCCGGCTGGAACCACATCTCAGACGTGCCAGAAACGTGTTCATGAGATGCTGGAACCACACCCCGAACAGACGGATACCACCTGCCAGAACCGCCTGAACCACCTGCTGAGCACGCCGGAACCACCTGCTCGACTCACCGGTACCACCTCCCTGACACGCCAAAATCACCTGCTGGGTATGCCAGAACCACTTGGCGGACACTCCGGAATCATCTGCCGGACATGCCGGAACCAGCTCTCAGAAACACCAGAACCAAGTGCCGGAGACGCCGGAAGCACCTGCCGAGCATGCCGGAGCCACATGCTCGACTCGCCAGAAACACCTGCCGGACACGCCAAAATCACCTGCCGGGTACGCCAGAACCACCTGGCGGACACTAGGGAATCACCTGCCGCGCATGCCGGAACCACCTCTCAGACGTGCCGGAAGCACGTGCCGGACACGCCGGAAACACCTAACGGACAGACCGGAACCACCGGCCAAGAACGCCGGAGCCACCTGTTCGACTCGCTGGAACCACCTGCCGGACAGGCCAATATCAACTGCTGGCTATGCCAGAACCACCTGGGGGACAGTCCGGGATCACCTGCCAGCCACGGTAGAACCACATCTCAGACGTACCAGAACCACCTGCCGGAGAAGCTGGAAACACGTCCTGGACAGACTGGAACCACGTGACGGCCATGCCTGAACCACCTGCCGAGCATGGCAGAATCACCCGCCGGACACGCCAAAATCACCTGCGGGCTACGCCAGAACCACTTGGACGACTCTCCGAAATGACATGCTGGGCATGTTGAAACCACCTCTCAGACGTGCCAGAAGCACGTGGCGGACAGTCCGGAATCACCTGTTGGGCATACGCAACCACCTCTGACACGTACCAGAACCACGTGCCGTGCACGCCAGAACCACCTACCGGACAGACCGGAATCAACTTTTGGGCATGCCGGAACAACCAGTCAGATGTGCCAGAAACACGTGCCAGAGACGCAGGAAGCACCTGCCGAGCACGTCGCAACCAGCTGCTCAACTCGCCTGAACCACCTGCCGGACACGCCAAAATCACCTGCCCGCTACACCAGCACCACTTTGGGGCCAAGCCGGAATCACGTGAGGGGCATGCCGGCACAGCCTCTCAAACTGAACCTCGTGCCGGACACCACAGAACCACCTGCCGGACAGACCGGAACCACCTGCCGGACACGCCGGAACCACCGGCTCGACCCGCCGGAACGACCGCTGGACATGCAAAATCACCTGCCGGCTACGCCGGAAACACTTGGCGAACACTCCGGAATCACCTGCCGGGCATGCCGGAACCACCTCTCAGATATGCCAGAACCACGTGCCAATGACCCCGGAAGCACCTGCCGAGCACGCCGGAACGACCTGCTCGACTCGCCAGAACCACCTGCCGGACACGCCAAAATCACCTGCCGGGTATGCCAGAACCACTTGGCGGGCACTCCGGAATCATCTGCCGGACATGCCGGAACCAGCTCTCAGAGACACCAGAACCATGTGCCAGAGACGCCGGAAGCACCTGCCGAGCACGCGGGAACCACCTGCTCGAGTCGCCAGAAACCCCTGCCTGACACGCAAAAATCACCTGCCGGCTACGCCACAACCAGTTGGGGAACACTTCGGAATCTCCTGCCGGGCTTGCCGGAACCACCTGCCGGTCATGCCAAAATCACCTGCCAACTACGCCAGTACCACTTGGCGGACACTGTGGAAATACCTGTCGGGCCGGCCGGAACCACATCTCAGACGTGCCAGAACCATGTGCATGAGATGCTGGAACCACACCACGAACAGACGGAAAACACCTGCCAGACCCGTCTGAACAACCTGCCGAGCACGCTGGAGCCAACTGCTCGACTCGCCGGAACCAGCTACGTGACATGCCCAAATCACCAGCCGGGTATGCCAGAACCACTTGGCGGACACTCCGGAATCATCTGCCGGACATGCCGGAACCAGCTCTCAGACACACCAGAACCACGTGCCGGAGACGCCGGAAGCACCTGCCGAGCATGCCGGAGCCACCTGCTCGACTCGCCAGAAACACCTGCCGGACACGCCAAAATCACCTGCCGGGTACGTCAGAACCACCTGGCGGACACTCCGAAACCACCTGTCGCACATGCCGGAAGCACCTCTCAGACGTGCCGGAAACACGTGCCGGACACGCCGGAATCACCTACCGGACAGACCGGAACAACCTGCCGAGCACGCCGGAGCCACCTGTTCGACTCGCTGGAACCACCTGCCGGACAGGCCAATATCAACTGCTGGCTATTCCAGAACCACCTGGGGGACGGACCGGAATCGCCTGCCAGCCATGGCGGAACCACCTCTCAGACGTACCAGAACCACCTGCCGGAGAAGCTGGAAACACGTCCTGGACAGTCTGGAACCACCTGCCGGCCAAGCCTGAACCACCTGCCAAGCACAACGGAACAACCTGCCAGACACGCCAAAATCACCTGCGTGTTATGCCAGAACCACTTGGAGGACTCTCTGGGATGACCTGCCGGGCATGCCGGAACCACCTCTCAGACGTGCCAGAACCATGTGGCGGACAGTCCGGAATCACCTGTTGGGCATGCGCAACCACCTCTGAGACGTACCAGAACCACATGCCGTGCAGGCTGGAACCACCTACCGGACAGACCGGAATCACCTTTCGGGCATGCCGGAACCACCTGTCAGATGTGCCAGAAACACGTGCCGGAGACGCCGGAAGCACCTGCCAAGCACGTTGGAACCACCTGCTCAACTCGCCTGAACCACCTGCCGGACATGCCAAAATCACCTGCCGACTATGCCAGAACCACTTGGCGAACACTCCGGAATCACTTGCCGGGCATGCAGGAACCACCTCTCAGACATGCCAGAACCCCGTGCCAATGACCCCGGAAGCACCAGCCGAGCACGCCGGAACCACCTGCTCGACTCGCCAGAACCACCTGCCGATCACGCAGAAATCACCTGCCGGCTACGCCACAACCAGTTGGTGAACACTTTGGAATCACCTGCCAGGCTTGCTGGAACCACCTGCCAGTCATGCCAAAATCACCTGCCAACTACGCCAGAACCGCTTGGCGGACACTGCGGAAACACCTGTCGGGCCGGCTGGAACCACATCTCAGACGTGCCAGAAACGTGTTCATGAGATGCTGGAACCACACCCCGAACAGACGGATACCACCTGCCAGAACCGCCTGAACCACCTGCTGAGCACGCCGGAACCACCTGCTCGACTCACCGGTACCACCTCCCTGACATGCCAAAATCACCTGCTGGGTATGCCAGAACCACTTGGCGGACACTCCGGAATCATCTGCCGGACATGCCGGAACCAGCTCTCAGACACACCAGAACCAAGTGCCGGAGACGCCGGAAGCACCTGCCGAGCATGCCGGAGCCACCTGCTCGACTCGCCAGAAACACCTGCCGGACACGCCAAAATCACCTGCCGGGTACGCCAGAACCACCTGGCAGAGACCCAGAATCACCTCCCGGGCATGGCGGAAACACCTCTCAGACGTGCGGGAAGCACGTGCCAGACACACCGGAAACACCTACCGGACAGACCGGAACCACCTGCCAAGAACGCCGGAGCCACCTGTTCGACTCGCTGGAACCACCTGCCGGACAGGCCAATATCAACTGCTGGCTATGCCAGAACCACCTGGGGGACGGTCCGGGATCACCTGCCAGCCATGGCGAAACCAACTCTCAGACGTACCAGAACCACCTGCCGGAGAAGCTGGAAACACATCCTGGACAGACTGGAACCACGTGACGGCCATGCCTGAACCACCTGCCGAGCACGGCGGAACCACCTGCCGGACACGCCAAAATCACCTGCGGGCTATGCCAGAACCACTTGGACGACTCTCCGAAATGACCTGCCGGGCATGTTGGAACCACCTCTCAGACGTGCCAGAAGCACGTGGCGGACAGTCCGGAATCACCTGTTGGGCATACGCAACCACCTCTGAGACGTACCAGAACCACGTGCCGTGCACGCCGGAACCACCTACCGGACAGACCGGAATCAACTTTTGGGCATGCCGGAACCACCAGTCAGATGTGCCAGAAACACGTGCCGGAGACGCCGGAAGCACCTGCCGAGCACGTCGCAACCACCTGCTCAACTCGCCTGAACCACCTGCATGACACGCCGAAATCACCTGCCCGCTACACCAGCACCACTTCGGGGACAAGCCGGAATCACGTGAGGGGCATGCCGGCACAGCCTCTCAGACTGAACCTCGTGCCGGACACCACAGAACCACCTGCCGGACAGACCGGAACCACCTGCCGGACACGCCGGAACCACCGGCTCGACCCGCCGGAACGACCGCTGGACATGCAAAATCACCTGCCGGCTACGCCGGAAACACTTGGCGATCACTCCGGAATCACCTGCCGGGCATGCCGGAACCACCTCTCAGATATGCCAGAACCACGTGCCAATGACCCCGGAAGCACCTGCCGAGCACGCCGGAACCACCTGCTCGACTCGCCAGAACCACCTGCCTGATACGCAAAAATCACCTGCCGGCTACGCCACAACCAGTTGGGGAACACTTCGGAATCACCTGCCGGGCTTGCTGGAACCACCTGCCTGTCATGCCAAAATCACCTGCCAACTACGCCAGTACCACTTGGCGGACACTGTGGAAACACCTGTCGGGCCGGCCGGAACCACATCTCAGACGTGCCAGAACCATGTGCATGAGATGCTGGAACCACACCCCGAACAGACGGAAAACACCTGCCAGACCCGTCTGAACAACGTGCCGAACACGCCGGAGCCACCTGCTCGACTCGCCGGAACCACCTACCTGACATGCCCAAATCACCAGCCGGGTATGCCAGAACCACTTGGCGGACACTCCGGAATCATCTGCCGGACATGCCGGAACCAGCTCTCAGACACACCAGAACCACGTGCCGGAGACGCCGGAAGCACCTGCCGAGGATGCCGGAGCCACCTGCTCGACTCGCCAGAAACACCTGCCGGACACGCCAAAATCACCTGCCGGGTACGCCAGAACCACCTGGCGGACACTCCGAAACCGCCTGTCGCGCATGCCGGAACCACCTCTCAGACGTGCCGGAAGCACATGCCGGACATGCCGGAATCACCTACCGGACAGACCGGAACCACCTTCGGAGCACGCCGGAGCCACCTGTTCGACTCGCTGGAACCACCTGCCGGACAGGCCAATATCAACTGCTGGCTATGCCAGAACCACGTGGGGGACGGTCCGGAATCACCTGCCAGCCATGGCGGAACCACCTCTCAGACGTACCAGAACCACCTGCCGGAGAAGCTGGAAACACGTCCTGGACAGTCAGGAACCACCTGCCGGCCAAGCCTGAACCACCTGCCAAGCACAACGGAACAACCTGCCAGACACGCCAAAATCACCTGGGTGTTATGCCAGAACCACTTGGAGGACTCTCTGGGATGACCTGCCGGGCATGCCGGAACCACCTCTCAGACGTGCCAGAATCATGTGGCGGACAGTCCGGAATCACCTGTTGGGCATGCGCAACCACCTCTGAGACGTACCAGAACCACATGCCGTGCTGGCTGGAACCACCTACCAGACAGACCGGAATCACCTTTCGGGCATGCCGGAACCACCTGTCAGATGTGCCAGAAACACGTGCCGGAGACGCCGGAAGCACCTGCCAAGCACGATGGAACCACCTGCTCAACTCGCCTGAACCACCTGCCGGACATGCCAAAATCACCTGCCGACTATGCCAGAACCACTTGGCGAACACTCCGGAATCACTTGCCGGGCATGCAGGAACCACCTCTCAGACATGCCAGAACCCCGTGCCAATGACCCCGGAAGCACCAGCCGAGCACGCCGGAACCACCTGCTCGACTCGCCAGAACCACCTGCCGATCACGCAAAAATCATCTGCCGGCTACGCCACAACCAGTTGATGAACACTTTGGAATCACCTGCCAGGCTTGCTGGAACCACCTGCCAGTCATGCCAAAATCACCTGCCAACTACGCCAGAACCGCTTGGCGGACACTGCAGAAACACCTGTCGGGCCGGCTGGAAGCACATCTCAGACGTGCCAGAATCGTGTTCATGAGATGCTGGAACCACACCCCGAACAGACAGATACCACCTGCCAGAACCGCCTGAACCACCTGCTGAGCACGCCGGAACCACCTGCTAGACTCACCGGTACCACCTCCCTGGCACGCCAATATCACCTGCTGGGTATGCCAGAACCACTTGGCGGACACTCCGGAATCATCTGCCGGACATGCCGGAACCAGCTCTCAGACACACCAGAACCACGTGCCGGAGACACCGGAACCACCTGCCGAGCATGCCGGAGCCACCTGCTCGACTCGCCAGAAACACCTGCCGGACACGCCAAAATCACCTGCCCGGTACGCCAGAACCACCTGGCGGACACTCCGAAACCACCTGTCGCGCATGCCGGAACCACCTCTCAGACGTGCCGGAAGCACGTGCCGGACACGCCGGAATCACCTACCGGACAGACCGGAACCACCTGCCGAGCACGCCGGAGCCACCTGTTCGACTCGCTGGAACCACCTGCCGGACAGGCCAATATCAACTGCTGGCTATGCCAGAACCACCTGGGGGACGGTCCGGGATCACCTGCCAGCCATGGCGGAACCACCTCTCAGACGTACCAGAACCACCTGCCGGAGAAGCTGGAAACACGTCCTGGACAGACTGGAACCACGTGACGGCCATGCCTGAACCACCTGCCGAGCACGGCGGAACCACCTGCCGGACACGCCAAAATCACCTGCGGGCTACGCCAGAACCACTTGGACGACTCTCCAAAATGACCTGCCGGGCATGTTGGAACCACCTCTCAGACGTGCCAGAAGCACGTGGCGGACAGTCCGGAATCACCTGTTGGGCATACGCAACCACCTCTGACACGTACCAGAACCACGTGCCGTGCACGCCGGAACCACCTACCGGACAGACCGGAATCAACTTTTGGGCATGCCGGAACCACCAGTCAGATGTGCCAGAAACACGTGCCGGAGACGCCGGAAGCACCTGCCGAGCACGTCGCAACCACCTGCTCAACTCGCCTGAACCACCTGCCGGACACGCCAAAATCACCTGCCCGCTACACCAGCACCACTTCGGGGACAAGCCGGAATCACGTGAGGGGCATGCCGGCACAGCCTCTCAGACTGAACCTCGTGCCGGACACCACAGAACCACCTGCCGGACAGACCGGAACCACCTGCCGCACACGCCGGAACCACCGGCTCGACCCGCCGGAACGACCGCTGGACGTGCAAAATCACCTGCCGGCTACGCCGGAAACACTTGGCGAACACTCCGGAATCACCTGCCGGGCATGCCGGAACCACCTCTCAGATATGCCAGAACCACGTGCCAATGACCCCGGAAGCACCTGCCGAGCACGCCGGAACCACCTGCTCGACTCGCCAGAACCACCTGCCGGACACGCCAAAATCACCTGCCGGCTACGCCACAACCAGTTGGGGAACACTTCGGAATCACCTGCCGGGCTCGCTGGAACCACCTGCCGGTCATGCCAAAATCACCTGCCAACTACGCCAGTACCACTTGGCGGACACTGTGGAAACACCTGTCGGGCCGGCCGGAACCACATCTCAGACGTGCCAGAACCATGTGCATGAGATGCTGGATCCACACCCCGAACAGACGGAAAACACCTGCCAGACCCGTCTGAACAACCTGCCGAGCACGCCTGAGCCACCTGCTCGACTCGCCGGAACCACCTACCTGACATGCCCAAATCACCAGCCGGGTATGCCAGAACCACTTGGCGGACACTCCGGAATCATCTGCCGGACATGCTGGAACCAGCTCTCAGACACACCAGAACCACGTGCCGGAGACGCCGGAAGCACCTGCCGAGCATCCCGGAGCCACCTGCTCAACTCGCCAGAAACACCTGCCGGACACGCCAAAATCACCTGCCGGGTACGCCAGAACCACCTGGCGGACACTCCGAAACCACCTGTCGCGCATGCCGGAACCACCTCTCAGACGCACCTGAAGCACGTGCCGGACACGCCGGAATCACCTACCGGACAGACCGGAACCACCTGCCGAGCACGCCGGAGCCACCTGTTCGACTCGCTGGAACCACCTGCCGGACAGGCCAATATCAACTGCTGGCTATGCCAGAACCACCTGGGGGACGGTCCGGAATCACCTGCCAGCCATGGCGGAACCACCTCTCAGACGTACCAGAACCACCTGCCGGAGAAGCTGGAAACACGTCCTGGACAGTCTGGAACCACCTGCCGGCCAAGCCTGAACCACCTGCCAAGCACAACGGAACAACCTGCCAGACACGCCAAAATCACCTGCGTGTTATGCCAGAACCACTTGGAGGACTCTCTGGGATGACCTGCCGGGCATGCCGGAACCACCTCTCAGACGTGCCAGAACCATGTGGCGGACAGTCCGGAATCACCTGTTGGGCATGCGCAACCACCTCTGAGACGTACCAGAACCACACGCCGTGCAGGCTGGAACCACCTACCGGACAGACCGGAATCACCTTTCGGGCATGCCGGAACCACCTGTCAGATGTGCCAGAAACACGTGCCGGAGACGCCGGAAGCATCTGCCAAGCACGTTGGAACCACCTGCTCAACTCGCCTGAACCACCTGCCGGACATGCCAAAATCACCTGCCGACTATGCCAGAACCACTTGGCGAACACTCCGGAATCACTTGCCGGGCATGCAGGAACCACCTCTCAGACATGCCAGAACCCCGTGCCAATGACCCCGGAAGCACCAGCCGAGCACGCCGGAACCACCTGCTCGACTCGCCAGAACCACCTGCCGATCACGCAAAAATCACCTGCCGGCTACGCCACAACCAGTTGGTGAACACTTTGGAATCACCTGCCAGGCTTGCTGGAACCACCTGCCAGTCATGCCAAAATCACCTGCCAACTACGCCAGAACCGCTTGGCGGACACTGCGGAAACACCTGTCGGGCCGGCTGGAACCACATCTCAGACGTGCCAGAAACGTGTTCATGAGATGCTGGAACCACACCCCGAACAGACGGAAAACACCTGCCAGACCCGTCTGAACAACCTGCCGAGCACGCCGGAGCCACCTGCTCGACTCGCCGGAACCACCTACCTGACATGCCCAAATCACCAGCCGGGTATGCCAGAACCACTTGGCGGACAGTCCGGAATCATCTGCCGGACATGCCGGAACCAGCTCTCAGACACACCAGAACCATGTGCCGGAGACGCCGGAAGCACCTGCCGAGCATGCCGGAGCCACCTGCTCGACTCGCCAGAAACACCTGCCGGACACGCCAAAATCACCTGCCGGGTACACCAGAAAAACCTGGCGGACACTCCGAAACCACCTGTCGCGCATGCCGGAACCACCTCTCAGACGTGCCGGAAACACGTGCCGGACACGCCGGAATCACCTACCGGACAGACCGGAACCACCTGCCGAGCACGCCGGAGCCACCTGTTCGACTCGCTGGAACCACCTGCCGGACAGGCCAATATCAACTGCTGGCTATGCCAGAACCACCTGGGTGACAGTCCGGGATCACCTGCCAGCCATGGCGGAACCACCTCTCAGACGTACCAGAACCACCTGCCGGAGAAGCTGGAAACACGTCCTGGACAGACTGGAACCACGTGACGGCCATGCCTGAACCACCTGCCGAGCACAGCGGAACCACCTGCCGGACACGCCAAAATCACCTGCGGGCTACGCCAGAACCACTTGGACGACTCTCCGAAATGACCTGCCGGGCATGTTGGAACCACCTCTCAGACGTGCCAGAAGCACGTGGCGGACATTCCGGAATCACCTGTTGGGCATACGCAACCACCTCTGAGACGTACCAGAACCACATGCCGTACACGCCGGAACCACCTACCAGACAGACCGGAATCACCTTTCGGGCATGCCGGAACCACCAGTCAGATGTGCCAGAAACACGTGCCGGAGACGCCGGAAGCACCTGCCGAGCACGTCGCAAGCACCTGCTCAACTCGCCTGAACCACCTTCCGGACACGCCAAAATCACCTGCCCGCTACACCAGCACCACTTCGGGGACAAGCCGGAATCACGTGAGGGGCATGCCGGCACAGCCTCTCAGACTGAACCTCGTGCCGTACACCACAGTACCACCTGCCGGACAGACCGGAACCACCTGCCGGACACGCCGGAACCACCAGCTCGACCCGGCGGAACGACCGCTGGACATGCAAAATCACCTGCCGGCTACGCCGGAAACACTTGGCGAACACTCCGGAATCACCTGCCGGGCATGCCGAAACCACCTCTCAGATATGCCAGAACCACGTGCCAATGACCCCGGAAACACCTGCCGAGCACGCCGGAACCACCTGCTCGACTCGCCAGAACCACCTGCCGGACACGCAAAAATCACCTGCCGGCTACGCAACAACCAGTTGGGGAACACTTCGGAATCACCTGCCGGGCTCGATGGAACCACCTGCCAGTCATGCCAAAATCACCTGCCAACTACGCCAGAACCGCTTGGCGGACACTGCGGAAACACCTGTCGGGCCGGCTGGAACCATATCTCAGACGTGCCAGAATCGTGTTCATGAGATGCTGGAACCACACCCCGAACAGACGGATACCACCTGCCAGAATCGCCTGAACCACCTGCTGAGCACGCCGGAACCACCCGCTCGACTCACCGGAACCACCTAACTGACATGCCCAAATCACCAGCCGGGTGTGCCAGAACCACTTGACGGACACTCTGGAATCATCTGCCGGACATGCCGGAACCAGCTCTCAGACACACCAGAACCACGTGCCGGAGACGCCGGAAGCACCTGCCGAGCATGCCGGAGCCACGTGCTCGACTCGCCAGAAACACCTGCCGGACACGCCAAAATCACCTGCCGGGTATGCCAGAACCACCTGGCGGACACTACGGAATCACCTGCCGCGCATGCCGGAACCACCTCTCAGACGTGCCGGAAGCACGTGCCAGACACGCCGGAAACACCGACCGGACAGACCGGAACCACCTGCCAAGAACGCCGGAGCCACCTGTTCGACTTGCTGGAACCACCTGCCGGACAGGCCAATATCAACTGCTGGCTATGCCAGAACCACCTGGGGGACAGTCCGGGATCACCTGCCAGCCATGGCGGAACCAGCTCTCAGACGTACCAGAACCACCTGCCGGAGAAGCTGGAAACACGTCCTGGACAGACTGGAACCACGTGACGGCCATGCCTGAACCACCTGCCAAGTACTGCGGAACCACCTGCCGGACACGCCAAAATCACCTGTGGGCTACGCCAGAACCACTTGGACGACTCTCTGGGATGACCTGCTGGGCATGCCGGAACCACCTCTCAGACGTGCCAGAACCATGTGGCGGACAGTCCGGAATCACCTGTTGGGCATGCGCAACCACCCCTGAGACGGACCAGAACCACACGCCGTGCAGGCTGGAACCACCTACCGGACAGACCGGAATCACCTTTCGGGCATGCCGGAACCACCTGTCAGATGTGCCAGAAACACGTGCCGGAGACGCCGGAAGCACCTGCCAAGCACGTTGGAACCACCTGCTCAACTCGCCTGAACCACCTGCCGGACATGCCAAAATCACCTGCCGACTATGCCAGAACCACTTGGCGAACACTCTGGAATCACTTGCCGGGCATGCAGGAACCACCTCTCAGACATGCCAGAACCCCGTGCAAATGACCCCGGAAGCACCAGCCGAGCACGCCGGAACCACCTGCTCGACTCGCCAGAACCACCTGCCGATCACGCAAAAATCACCTGCCGGCTACGCCACAACCAGTTGGTGAACACTTTGGAATCACCTGCCAGGCTTGCCGGAACCACCTGCCAGTCATGCCAAAATCACCTGCCAACTACGCCAGAACCGCTTGGCGGACACTGCGGAAACACCTGTCGGGCCGGCTGGAACCACATCTCAGACGTGCCAGAAACGTGTTCATGAGATGCTGGAACCACACCCCGAACAGACGGATACCACCTGCCAGAACCGCCTGAACCACCTGCTGAGCACGCCGGAACCACCTGCTCGACTCACCAGTACCACCTCCCTGACACGCCAAAATCACCTGCTGGGTATGCCAGAACCACTTGGCGGACACTCCGGAATCATCTGACGGACATGCCAGAACCAGCTCTCAGACACACCAGAACCAAGTGCCGGAGACGCCGGAAGCACCTGCCGAGCATGCCGGAACCACCTGCTCGACTCGCCAGAAACACCTGCCGGACAGACCGGAACCACCTGCCAAGAACGCCGGAGCCACCTGTTCGACTCGCTGGAACCACCTGCCGGACAGGCCAATATCAACTGCTGGCTATGCCAGAACCACCTGGTGGACAGTCCGGGATCACCTGCCAGCCATGGCGGAACCAGCTCTCAGACGTACCAGAACCACCTGCCGGAGAAGCTGGAAACACGTCCTGGACAGACTGGAACCACGTGACGGCCATGCCTGAACCACCTGCCGAGCACGGCGGAACCACCTGCCGGACACACCAAAATCACCTGCGGGCTACGCCAGAACCACTTGGACGACTCTCCGAAATGACCTGCCGGGCATGTTGGAACCACCTCTCAGACGTGCCAGAAGCACGTGGCGGACAGTCCGGAATCACCTGTTGGGCATACGCAACCACCTCTGAGACGTACCAGAACCACGTGCCGTGCACGCCGGAACCACCTACCGGACAGACCGGAATCAACTTTTGGGCATGCCGGAACCACCAGTCAGATGTGCCAGAAACACGTGCCGGAGACGCCGGAATCACCTGCCGAGCACGTCGCAAGCACCTGCTCAACTCGCCTGAACCACCTGCCGGACACGCCAAAATCACCTGCCCGCTACACAAGCAGCAATTCGGGGACAAGCCGGAATCACGTGAGGGGCATGCCGGCACAGCCTCTCAGACTGAACCTCGTGCCGGACACCACAGAACCACCTGCCGGACAGACCGGAACCACCTGCCGCACACGCCGGAACTACCGGCTCGACCCGCCGGAACGACCGCTGGACATGCAAAATCACCTGCCGGCTACGCCGGAAACACTTGGCGAACACTCCAGAATCACCTGCCGGGCATGCCGGAAGCACCTCTCAGATATGCCAGAACCACGTGACAATGACCCCGGAAGCACCTGCCGAGCACGCCGGAACCACCTGCCAGACACGCCAAAATCACCTGCCGGCTACGCCACAACCAGTTGGTGAACACTTTGGAATCACCTGCCAGGCTTGCTGGAACCACCTGCCAGTCATGCCAAAATCACCTGCCAACTACGCCAGAACCGCTTGGCGGACACTGCGGAAACACCTGTCGGGCCGGCTGGAACCACATCTCAGACGTGCCAGAAACGTGTTCATGAGATGCTGGAACCACACCCCGAACAGACGGATAAGACCTGCCAGAACCGCCTGAACCACCTGCTGAGCACGCCGGAACCACCTGCTCGACTCACCGGTACCACCTCCCTGACACGCCAAAATCACCTGCTGGGTATGCCAGAACCACTTAGCGGACACTCCGGAATCACCTGCCGGACATGCCTGAACCAGCTCTCAGACACACCAGAACCAAGTGCCGGAGACGCCGGAAGCACCTGCCGAGCATGCCGGAGCCACCTGCTCGACTCGCCAGAAACACCTGCCGGACACGCCAAAATCACCTGCCGGGTATGCCAGAACCACCTGGCGGACACTACGGAATCACCTGCCGCGCATGCTGGAACCACCTCTCAGACGTGCCGGAAGCACGTGCCAGACACGCCGGAAACACCTACCGGACAGACCGGAACCACCTGCCAAGAACGCCGGAGCCACCTGTTCGACTTGCTGGAACCACCTGCCGGAAAGGCCAATATCAACTGCTGGCTATGCCAGAACCACCTGGGGGACAGTCCGGGATCACCTGCCAGCCATGGCGGAACCACCTCTCAAACGTACCAGAACCACCTGCCGGAGAAGCTGGAAACACGTCCTCGACAGACTGGAACCACGTGACGGCCATGCCTGAACCACCTGCCGAGCACGGCGGAACCACCTGCCGGACACGCCAAAATCACCTGCGGGCTACGCCAGAACCACTTGGACGACTCTCCGAAATGACCTGCCGGGCATGTTGGAACCACCTCTCAGACGTGCCAGAAGCACGTGGCGGACAGTCCGGAATCACCTGTTGGGCGTACGCAATCACCTCTGAGACGTACCAGAACCACGTGCCGTGCACGCCGGAACCACCTACCGGACAGACGGGAATCAGCTTTTGGGCATGCCGGAACCACCAGTCAGATGTGCCAGAAACACGTGCCGGAGACGCCGGAACCACCTGCCGAGCACGCCGGAACCACCTGCTCGACTCGCCAGAACCACCTGCCTGATACGCAAAAATCACCTGCCGGCTACGCCACAACCAGTTGGGGAACACTTCGGAATCACCTGCCGGGCTTGCTGGAACCACCTGCCTTTCATGCCAAAATCACCTGCCAACTACGCCAGTACCACTTGGCGGACACTGTGGAAACACCTGTCGGGCCGGCCGGAACCACATCTCAGACGTGCCAGAACCATGTGCATGAGATGCTGGAACCACACCACGAACAGACGGAAAACACCTGCCAGACCCGTCTGAACAACGTGCCGAGCACGCCGGAGCCACCTGCTCGACTCGCCGGAACCACCTACCTGACATGCCCAAGTCACCAGCCGGGTATGCCAGAACCACTTGGCGGACACTCCGGAATCATCTGCCGGACATGCCGGAACCAGCTCTCAGACACACCAGAACCACGTGCCGGAGACGCCGGAAGCACATGCCGAGGATGCCGGAGCCACCTGCTCGACTCGCCAGAAACACCTGCCGGACACGCCAAAATCACCTGCCGGGTACGCCAGAACCACCTGGCGGACACTCCGAAACCGCCTGTCGCGCATGCCGGAACCACCTCTCAGACGTGCCGGAAGCACATGCCGGACACGCCGGAATCACCTACCGGACAGACCGGAACCACCTTCGGAGCACGCCGGAGCCACCTGTTCGACTCTCTGGAATCACCTGCCGGACAGGCCAATATCAACTGCTGGCTATGCCAGAACCACCTGGGGGACGGTCCGGAATCACCTGCCAGCCATGGCGGAACCACCTCTCAGACGTACCAGAACCACCTGCCGGAGAAGCTGGAAACACGTCCTGGACAGTCAGGAACCACCTGCCGGCCAAGCCTGAACCACCTGCCAAGCACAACGGAACAACCTGCCAGACACGCCAAAATCACCTGGGTGTTATGCCAGAACCACTTGGAGGACTCTCTGGGATGACCTGCCGGGCATGCCGGAACCACCTCTCAGACGTGCCCGAACCATGTGGCGGACAGTCCGGAATCACCTGTTGGGCATGCGCAACCACCTCTGAGACGTACCAGAACCACATGCCGTGCTGGCTGGAACCACCTACCAGACAGACCGGAATCACGTTTCGGGCATGCCAGAACCACCTGTCAGATGTGCCAGAAACACGTGCCGGAGACGCCGGAAGCACCTGCCAAGGACGATGGAACCACCTGCTCAACTCGCCTGAACCACCTGCCGGACATGCCAAAATCACCTGCCGACTATGCCAGAACCACTTGGCGAACACTCCGGAATCACTTGCCGGGCATGCAGGAACCACCTCTCAGACATGCCAGAACCCCGTGCCAATGACCCCGGAAGCACCAGCCGAGCACTCCGGAACCACCTGCTCGACTCGCCAGAACCACCTGCCGATCACGCAAAAATCACCTGCCGGCTACGCCACAACCAGTTGATGAACACTTTGGAATCACCTGCCAGGCTTGCTGGAACCACCTGCCAGTCATGCCAAAATCACCTGCCAACTACGCCAGAACCGCTTGGCGGACACTTCAGAAACACCTGTCGGGCCGGCTGGAAGCACATCTCAGACGTGCCAGAATCGTGTTCATGAGACGCTGGAACCACACCCCGAACAGACAGATACCACCTGCCAGAACCGCCTGAACCACCTGCTGAGCACGCCGGAACCACCTGCTAGACTCACCGGTACCACCTCCCTGGCACGCCAATATCACCTGCTGGGTATGCCAGAACCACTTCGCGGACACTCCGGAATCATCTGCCGGACATGCCGTAACCAGCTCTCAGACACACCAGAACCACGTGCCGGAGACACCGGAACCACCTGCCGAGCATGCCGGAGCCACCTGCTCGACTCGCCAGAAACACCTGCCGGACACGCCAAAATCACCTGCCCGGTACGCCAGAACCACCTGGCGGACACTCCGAAACCACCTGTCGCGCATGCCGGAACCACCTCTCAGACGTGCCGGAAGCACGTGCCGGACACGCCGGAATCACCTACCGGACAGACCGGAACCACCTGCCGAGCACGCCGGAGCCACCTGTTCGACTCGCTGGAACCACCTGCCGGACAGGCCAATATCAACTGCTGGCTATGCCAGAACCACCTGGGGGACGGTCCGGGATCACCTGCCAGCCATGGCGGAACCACCTCTCAGACGTACCAGAACCACCTGCCGGAGAAGCTGGAAACACGTCCTGGACAGACTGGAACCACGTGACGGCCATGCCTGAACCACCTGCCGAGCACGGCGGAACCACCTGCCGGACACGCCAAAATCACCTGCGGGCTACGCCAGAACCACTTGGACGACTCTCCGAAATGACCTGCCGGGCAAGTTGGAACCACCTCTCACACGTGCCAGAAGCACGTGGCAGACAGTCCGGAATCACCTGTTGGGCATACGCAACCACCTCTGAGACGTACCAGAACCGCGTGCCGTGCATGCCGGAACCACCTACCGGACAGACCGGAATCAACTTTTGGGCATGCCGGAACCACCAGTCAGATGTGCCAGAAACACGTGCCGGAGACGCCGGAACCACCTGCCGAGCACGCCGGAACCACCTTCTCGACTCGCCAGAACCACCTGCCTGATACGCAAAAATCACCTGCCGGCTACGCCACAACCAGTTGGGGAACACTTCGGAATCACCTGCCGGGCTTGCTGGAACCACCTGCCGGTCATGCCAAAATCACCTGCCAACTACGCCAGTACCACTTGGCGGACACTGTGGAAACACCTGTCGGGCCGGCCGGAACCACATCTCAGACGTGCCAGAACCATGTGCATGAGATGCTGGAACCACACCCCGAACAGACGGAAAACACCTGCCAGACCCGTCTGAACAACCTGCCGAGCACGCCGGAGCCACCTGCTCGACTCGCCAGAACCACCTACCTGACATGCCCAAATCACCAGAGGGGTATGCCAGAACCACTTGGCGGACACTCCGGAATCATCTGCCGGACATGCCGGAACCAGCTCTCAGACACACCAGAACCACGTGCCGGAGACGCCGGAAGCACCTGCCGAGCATGCCGGAGCCACCTGCTCGACTCGCCAGAAACACCTGCCGGACACGCCAAAATCACCTGCCGGGTACGCCAGAACCACCTTGCGGACACTCCGAAACCACCTGTCGCGCATGCCGGAACCACCTCTCAGACGTGCCGGAAGCACTTGCCGGACACGCCGGAATCACCTACCGGACAGAACGGAACCACCTGCCGAGCACGCCGGAGCCACCTGTTCGACTCGCTGGAACCACCTGCCGGACAGGCCAATATCAACTGCTGGCTATGCCAGAACCACCTGGGGGACGGTCCGGAATCACCTGCCAGCCATGGCGGAACCACCTCTCAGACGTACCAGAACCACCTGCCGGAGAAGCTGGAAACACGTCCTGGACAGTCTGGAACCACCTGCCGGCCAAGCCTGAACCACCTGCCAAGCACAACGGAACAACCTGCCAGACACGCCAAAATCACCTGCGTGTTATGCCAGAACCACTTGGAGGACTCTCTGGGATGACCTGCCGGGCATGCCGGAACCACCTCTCAGACGTGCCAGAACCATGTGGCGGACAGTCCGGAATCACCTGTTGGGCATGCGCAACCACCTCTGAGACGTACCAGAACCACATGAGGTGCAGGCTGGAACCACCTACCGGACAGACCGGAATCACCTTTCGGGAATGCCGGAACCACCTGTCAGATGTGCCAGAAACACGTGCCGGAGACGCCGGAAGCACCTGCCAAGCACGTTGGAACCACCTGTTCAACTCGCCTGAACCACCTGCCGGACATGCCAAAATCACCTGCCGACTATGCCAGAACCACTTGGCGAACACTCCGGAATCACTTGCCGGGCATGCAGGAACCACCTCTCAGACATGCCAGAACCCCGTGCCAATGACCCCGGAAGCACCAGCCGAGCACGCCGGAACCACCTGCTCGACTCGCCAGAACCACCTGCCGATCACGCAAAAATCACCTGCCGGCTACACCACAACCAGTTGGTGAACACTTTGGAATCACCTGCCAGGCTTGCTGGAACCACCTGCCAGTCATGCCAAAATCACCTGCCAACTACGCAAGAACCGCTTGGCGGACACTGCGGAAACACCTGTCGGGCCGGCTGGAACCACATCTCAGACGTGCCAGAAAAGTGTTCATGAGATGCTGGAACCACACCCCGAACAGACGGATACCACCTGCCAGAACCGCCTGAACCACCTGCTGAGCACGCCGGAACCACCTGCTCGACTCACCGTCACCACCTCCCTGAAACGCCAAAATCACCTGCTGGGTATGCCAGAACCACTTGGCGGACACTCCGGAATCATCTGCCGGACATGCCGGAACCAGCTCTCAGACACACCAGAACCACGTGCCGGAGACCCCGGAAGCACCTGCCGAGCATGCCGGAGCCACCTGCTCGACTCGCCACAAACACCTGCGGGACACGCCAAAATCACCTGCCGGGTACGCCAGAACCACCTGGCGGAAACTTCGAAACCACCTGTAGCGCATGCCCGAACCACCTCTCAGACATGCCGGATGCACGTGCCGGACACGCCGGAAACACCTACCGGACAGACCAGAACCACCTGCCAAGAACGCCGGAGCCACCTGTTCGACTCGCTGGAACCACCTGCCGGACAGGCCAATATCAACTGCTGGCTATGCCAGAACCACCTGGGGGACAGTCCGGGATCACCTGCCAGCCATGGCGGAACCACCTCTCAGACGTACCAGAACCACCTGCCGGAGAAGCTGGAAACACGTCCTGGACAGACTGGAACCACGTGACGGCCATGCCTGAACCACCTGCCGAGCACGGCGGAACCACCTGCCGGACACGCCAAAATCACCTGCGGGCTACGCCAGAACCACTTGGACGACTCTCTGAAATGACCTGCCGGGCATGTTGGAACCACCTCTCAGACGTGCCAGAAGCACGTGGCGGACAGTCCGGAAACACCTGTTGGGCATGCGCAACCACCTCTGAGACGTACCAGCTACCACATGCCGTGCAGGCTGGAACCACCTACCGGACAGACCGGAATCACCTTCGGGCATGCCGGAACCACCAGTCAGATGTGCCAGAAACACGTGCCGGAGACGCCGGAAGCACCTGCCAAGCACGTTGGAACCACCTGCTCAACTCGCCTGAACCACCTGCCGGACATGCCAAAATCACCTGCCGACTATGCCAGAACCACTTGGCGAACACTCCGGAATCACTTGCCGGGCATGCAGGAACCACCTCTCAGACATGCCAGAACCCCGTGCCAATGACCCCGGAAGCACCAGCCGAGCACGCCGGAACCACCTGCTCGACTCGCCAGAACCACCTGCCGATCACGCAAAAATCACCTGCCGGCTACGCCACAACCAGTTGGTGAACACTTTGGAATCACCTGCCAGGCTTGCTGGAACCACCTGCCAGTCATGCCAAAATCACCTGTCAACTACGCCAGAACCGCTTGGCGGACACTGCGGAAACACCTGTCGGGCCGGCTGGAACCACATCTCAGACGTGCCAGAAACATGTTCATGAGATGCTGGAACCACACCCCGAACAGACGGATACCACTTGCCAAAACCGCCTGAACCACCTGCTGAGCACGCCGGAACCACCTGCTCGACTCACCGGTACCACCTCCCTGACAGGCCAAAATCACCTGCTGGGTATGCCAGAACCACTTGGCGGACACTCCGGAATCATCTGCCGGACATGCCGGAACCAGCTCTCAGACACACCAGAACCAAGTGCCGGAGACGCCGGAAGCACCTGCCGAGCATGCCGGAGCCACCTGCTCGACTCGCCAGAAACACCTGCCGGACACGCCAAAATCACCTGCCGGGTATGCCAGAACCACCTGGCGGACACTACGGAATCACCTGCCGCGCATGCCGAAACCACCTCTCAGACGTGCCGGAAGCACGTGCCAGACATGCCGGAAACACCTACCGGACAGACCGGAACCACCTGCCAAGAACGCCGGAGCCACCTGTTCGACTCGCTGGAACCACCTGCCGGACAGGCCAATATGAACTGCTGGCTATGCCAGAACCACCTGGGGGACAGTCTGGGATCACCTGCCAGCCATGGCGGAACCACCTCTCAGACGTACCAGAACCACCTGCCGGAGAAGCTGGAAACACGTCCTGGACAGACTGGAACCACGTGAAGGCCATGCCTGAACCACCTGCCGAGCACGGCGTAACAACCTGCCGGACACGCCAAAATCACCTGCGGGCTACGCCAGAACCAGTTGGACGACTCTCCGAAATGACCTGCCGGGCAAGTTGGAACCACCTCTCACACGTGCCAGAAGCACGTGGCAGACAGTCCGGAATGACCTGTTGGGCATACGCAACCACCTCTGAGACGTACCAGAACCGCGTGCCGTGCATGCCGGAACCACCTACCGGACAGACCGGAATCAACTTTTGGGCATGCCGGAACCACCAGTCAGATGTGCCAGAAACACGTGCCGGAGACGCCGGAACCACCTGCCGAGCACGCCGGAACCACCTTCTCGACTCGCCAGAACCACCTGCCTGATACGCAAAAATCACCTGCCGGCTACGCCACAACCAGTTGGGGAACACTTCGGAATCACCTGCCGGGCTTGCTGGAACCACCTGCCTGTCATGCCAAAATCACCTGCCAACTACGCCAGTACCACTTGGCGGACACTGTGGAAACACCTGTCGGGCCGGCCGGAACCACATCTCAGACGTGCCAGAACCATGTGCATGAGATGCTGGAACCACACCCCGAGCAGACGGAAAACACCTGCCAGACCCGTCTGAACAACCTGCCGAGCACGCCGGAGCCACCTGCTCGACTCGCCAGAACCACCTACCTGACATGCCCAAATCACCAGAGGGGTATGCCAGAACCACTTGGCGGACACTCCGGAATCATCTGCCGGACATGCCGGAACCAGCTCTCAGACACACCAGAACCATGTGCCGGAGACGCCGGAAGCACCTGCCGAGCATGCCGGAGCCACCTGCTCGACTCGCCAGAAACACCTGCCGGACACGCCAAAATCACCTGCCGGGTACGCCAGAACCACCTTGCGGACACTCCGAAACCACCTGTCGCGCATGCCGGAACCACCTCTCAGACGTGCCGGAAGCACTTGCCGGACACGCCGGAATCACCTACCGGACAGAACGGAACCACCTGCCGAGCACGCCGGAGCCACCTGTTCGACTCGCTGGAACCACCTGCCGGACAGGCCAATATCAACTGCTGGCTATGCCAGAACCACCTGGGGGACGGTCCGGAATCACCTGCCAGCCATGGCGGAACCACCTCTCAGACGTACCAGAACCACCTGCCGGAGAAGCTGGAAACACGTCCTGGACAGTCTGGAACCACCTGCCGGCCAAGCCTGAACCACCTGCCAAGCACAACGGAACAACCTGCCAGACACGCCAAAATCACCTGCGTGTTATGCCAGAACCACTTGGAGGACTCTCTGGGATGACCTGCCGGGCATGCCGGAACCACCTCTCAGACGTGCCAGAACCATGTGGCGGACAGTCCGGAATCACCTGTTGGGCATGCGCAACCACCTCTGAGACGTACCAGAACCACATGCCGTGCAGGCTGGAACCACCTACCGGACAGACCGGAATCACCTTTCGGGAATGCCGGAACCACCTGTCAGATGTGCCAGAAACACGTGCCGGAGACTCCGGAAGCACCTGCCAAGCACGTTGGAACCACCTGTTCAACTCGCCTGAACCACCTGCCGGACATGCCAAAATCACCTGCCGACTATGCCAGAACCACTTGGCGAACACTCCGGAATCACTTGCCGGGCATGCAGGAACCACCTCTCAGACATGCCAGAACCCCGTGCCAATGACCCCGGAAGCACCAGCCGAGCACGCCGGAACCACCTGCTCGACTCGCCAGAACCACCTGCCGATCACGCAAAAATCACCTGCCGGCTACACCACAACCAGTTGGTGAACACTTTGGAATCACCTGCCAGGCTTGCTGGAACCACCTGCCAGTCATGCCAAAATCACCTGCCAACTACGCAAGAACCGCTTGGCGGACACTGCGGAAACACCTGTCGGGCCGGCTGGAACCACATCTCAGACGTGCCAGAAAAGTGTTCATGAGATGCTGGAACCACACCCCGAAAAGACGGATACCACCTGCCAGAACCGCCTGAACCACCTGCTGAGCACGCCGGAACCACCTGCTCGACTCACCGTCACCACCTCCCTGAAACGCCAAAATCACCTGCTGGGTATGCCAGAACCACTTGGCGGACACTCCGGAATCATCTGCCGGACATGCCGGAACCAGCTCTCAGACACACCAGAACCACGTGCCGGAGACCCCGGAAGCACCTGCCGAGCATGCCGGAGCCACCTGCTCGACTCGCCACAAACACCTGCGGGACACGCCAAAATCACCTGCCGGGTACGCCAGAACCACCTGGCGGAAACTTCGAAACCACCTGTCGCGCATGCCCGAACCACCTCTCAGACATGCCGGATGCACGTGCCGGACACGCCGGAAACACCTACCGGACAGACCAGAACCACCTGCCAAGAACGCCGGAGCCACCTGTTCGACTCGCTGGAACCACCTGCCGGACAGGCCAATATCAACTGCTGGCTATGCCAGAACCACCTGGGGGACAGTCCGGGATCACCTGCCAGCCATGGCGGAACCACCTCTCAGACGTACCAGAACCACCTGCCGGAGAAGCTGGAAACACGTCCTGGACAGACTGGAACCACGTGACGGCCATGCCTGAACCACCTGCCGAGCACGGCGGAACCACCTGCCGGACACGCCAAAATCACCTGCGGGCTACGCCAGAACCACTTGGACGACTCTCTGAAATGACCTGCCGGGCATGTTGGAACCACCTCTCAGACGTGCCAGAAGCACGTGGCGGACAGTCCGGAAACACCTGTTGGGCATGCGCAACCACCTCTGAGACGTACCAGCTACCACATGCCGTGCAGGCTGGAACCACCTACCGGACAGACCGGAATCACCTTCGGGCATGCCGGAACCACCAGTCAGATGTGCCAGAAACACGTGCCGGAGACGCCGGAAGCACCTGCCAAGCACGTTGGAACCACCTGCTCAACTCGCCTGAACCACCTGCCGGACATGCCAAAATCACCTGCCGACTATGCCAGAACCACTTGGCGAACACTCCGGAATCACTTGCCGGGCATGCAGGAACCACCTCTCAGACATGCCAGAACCCCGTGCCAATGACCCCGGAAGCACCAGCCGAGCACGCCGGAACCACCTGCTCGACTCGCCAGAACCACCTGCCGATCACGCAAAAATCACCTGCCGGCTACGCCACAACCAGTTGGTGAACACTTTGGAATCACCTGCCAGGCTTGCTGGAACCACCTGCCAGTCATGCCAAAATCACCTGCCAACTACGCCAGAACCGCTTGGCGGACACTGCGGAAACACCTGTCGGGCCGGCTGGAACCACATCTCAGACGTGCCAGAAACGTGTTCATGAGATGCTGGAACCACACCCCGAACAGACGGATACCACCTGCCAGAACCGCCTGAACCACCTGCTGAGCACGCCGGAACCACCTGCTCGACTCACCGGTACCACCTCCCTGACACGCCAAAATCACCTGCTGGGTATGCCAGAACCACTTAGCGGACACTCCGGAATCACCTGCCGGACATGCCGGAACCAGCTCTCAGACACACCAGAACCAATTGCCGGAGACGCCGGAAGCACCTGCCGAGCATGCCGGAGCCACCTGCTCGACTCGCCAGAAACACCTGCCGGACACGCCAAAATCACCTGCCGGGTATGCCAGAACCACCTGGCGGACACTACGGAATCACCTGCCGCGCATGCTGGAACCACCTCTCAGACGTGCCGGAAGCACGTGCCAGACACGCCGGAAACACCTACCGGACAGACCGGAACCACCTGCCAAGAACGCCGGAGCCACCTGTTCGACTCGCTGGAACCACCTGCCGGACAGGCCAATATCAACTGCTGGCTATGCCAGAACCACCTGGGGGACAGTCCGGGATCACCTGCCAGCCATGGCGGAACCACCTCTCAAACGTACCAGAACCACCTGCCGGAGAAGCTGGAAACACGTCCTGGACAGACTGGAACCACGTGACGGCCATGCCTGAACCACCTGCCGAGCACGGCGGAACCACCTGCCGGACACGCCAAAATCACCTGCGGGCTACGCCAGAACCACTTGGACGACTCTCCGAAATGACCTGCCGGGCATGTTGGAACCACCTCTCAGACGTGCCAGAAGCACGTGGCGGACAGTCCGGAATCACCTGTTGGGCGTACGCAATCACCTCTCAGACGTACCAGAACCACGTGCCGTGCACGCCGGAACCACCTACCGGACAGACCGGAATCAACTTTTGGGCATGCCGGAACCACCAGTCAGATGTGCCAGAAACACGTGCCGGAGACGCCGGAACCACCTGCCGAGCACGCCGGAACCACCTGCTCGACTCGCCAGAACCACCTGCCTGATACGCAAAAATCACCTGCCGGCTACACCACAACCAGTTGGGGAACACTTCGGAATCACCTGCCGGGCTTGCTGGAACCACCTGCCTGTCATGCCAAAATCACCTGCCAACTACGCCAGTACCACTTGGCGGACACTGTGGAAACACCTGTCGGGCCGGCCGGAACCACATCTCAGACGTGCCAGAACCATGTGCATGAGATGCTGGAACCACACCCCGAACAGACGGAAAACACCTGCCAGACCCGTCTGAACAACGTGCCGAGCACGCCGGAGCCACCTGCTCGACTCGCCGGAACCACCTACCTGACATGCCCAAATCACCAGCCGGGTATGCCAGAACCACTTGGCGGACACTCCGGAATCATCTGCCGGACATGCCGGAACCAGCTCTCAGACACACCAGAACTACGTGCCGGAGACGCCGGAAGCACCTGCCGAGCATGCCGGAGCCACCTGCTCGACTCGCCAGAAACACCTGCCGGACACGCCAAAATCACCTGCGGGCTACGCCAGAACCACTTGGACGACTCTCCGAAATGACCTGCCGGGCATGTTGGAACCACCTCTCAGACGTGCCAGAAGCACGTGGCGGACAGTCCGGAATCACCGGATGGGCATACCCAACCACCTCTGAGACGTACCAGAACCACGTGCCGTGCACGCCGGAACCACCTACCGGACAGACCGGAATCAACCTTTGGGCATGCCGGAACCACCAGTCAGATGTGCCAGAAACACGTGCCGGAGACGCCAGAAGCACCTGCCGAGCACATCGCAACCACCTGCTCAACTCGCCTGAACCACCTTCTGGACACGCCAAAATCACCTGCCGGGTACGCCAGAACCACCTGGCGGACACTCCGAAATCACCTGTCGCGCATGCCGGAACCACCTCTCAGACGTGCCGGAAGCACGTGCCGGACACGCCGGAAACACCTACCGGACAGACCGGAACCACCTGCCGAGCACGCCGGAGCCACCTGTTCGACTCGCTGGGACCACCTGCCGGACAGGCCAATATCAACTGCTGGCTATGCCAGAACCACCTGGGGGACGGTCCGGAATCACCTGCCAGCCATGGCGGAACCACCTCTCAGACGTACCAGAACCACCTGCCGGAGAAGCTGGAAACACGTCCTGGACAGTCTGGAACCACCTGCCGGCCAAGCCTGAACCACCTGCCAAGCACAACGGAACAACCTGCCAGACACGCCAAAATCAACTGCGTGTGTTGCCAGAACCACTTGGAGGTCTCTCTGGGATGACGTGCCGGGCATGCCGGAACCACCTCTCAGACGTGCCAGAACCATGTGGCGGACAGTCCGGAATCACCTGTTGGGCATGCGCAACCACCTCTGAGACGTACCAGAACCACATGCCGTGCAGGCTGGAACCACCTACCGGACAGACCGGAATCACCTTTCGGGCATGCCGGAACCACCTGTCAGATGTGCCAGAAACACGTGCCGGAGACGCCAGAAGCACCTGCCAAGCACGTTGGAACCACCTGCTCAACTCGCCTGAACCACCTGCAGGACATGCCAAAATCACCTGCCGACTATGCCAGAACCACTTGGCGAACACTCCGGAATCACTTGCCGGGCATGCAGGAACCACCTCTCAGACATGCCAGAACCCCGTGCCAATGACCCCGGAAGCACCAGCCGAGCACGCCGGAACCACCTGCTCGACTCGCCAGAACCACCTGCCGATCACGCAAAAATCAACCCCCGGCTAGGCCACAACCAGTTGGTGAACACTTTGGAATCACCTGCCAGGCTTGCTGGAACCACCTGCCAGTCATGCCAAAATCACCTGCCAACTACGCCAGAACCGCTTGGCGGACACTGCGGAAACACCTGTCGGGCCGGCTGGAACCACATCTCAGACGTGCCAGAAACGTGTTCATGAGATGCTGGAACCACACCCCGAACAGACGGATACCACCTGCCAGAACCGCCTGAACCACCTGCTGAGCACGCCGGAACCACCTGCTCGACTCACCGGTACCACCTCCCTGACACGCCAAAATCACCTGCTGGGTATGCCAGAACCACTTGGCGGACACTCCGGAATCATCTGCCGGACATGCCGGAACCAGCTCTCAGACACACCAGAACCAAGTGCCGGAGACGCCGGAAGCACCTGCCGAGCATGCCGGAGCCACCTGCTCGACTCGCCAGAAACACCTGCCGGACACGCCAAAATCACCTGCCGGGTACGCCAGAACCACCTGGCGGACACTCCGAAATCACCTGTCGCGCATGCCGGAACCACCTCTCAGACGTGCCGGAAGCACGTGCCAGACACGCCGGAAACACCTACCGGACAGACGGGAACCACCTGCCAAGAACGCCGGAGCCACCTGTTCGACTCGCTGGAACCACCTGCCGGACAGGCCAATATCAACTGCTGGCTATGCCAGAACCACCTGGGGGACGGTCCGGGATCACCTGCCAGCCATGGCGGAACCACCTCTCAGACGTACCAGAACCACCTGCCGGAGAAGCTGGAAACACGTCCTGGACAGACTGGAACCACGTGACGGCCATGCCTGGACCACCTGCCGAGCACTGCGGAACCACCTGCCGGACACGCCAAAATCACCTGCGGGCTACGCCAGAACCACTTGGACGACTCTCCGAAATGACCTGCCGGGCATGTTGGAACCACCTCTCAGACGTGCCAGAAGCACGTGGCGGACAGTCCGGAATCACCTGTTGGGCATACGCAACCACCTCTGAGACGTACCAGAACCACGTGCCGTGCACGCCGGAACCACCTACCGGACAGACCGGAATCAAATTTTGGGCATGCCGGAACCACCAGTCAGATGTGCCATAAACAAGTGCCGGAGACGCCGGAAGCACCTGCCGAGCACGTCGCAACCACCTGCTCAACTCGCCTGAACCACCTGCCGGACACGCCAAAATCACCTGCCCGCTACACCAGCACCACTTCGGGGACAAGCCGGAATCACGTGAGGGGCATGCCGGCACAGCCTCTCAGACTGAACCTCGTGCCGGACACCACAGAACCACCTGCCGGACAGACCGGAACCACCTGCCGGACACGCCGGAACCACCGGCTCGACCCGCCGGAACGACCTCTGGACATGCAAAATCACCTGCCAGCTACGCTGGAAACACTTGGCGAACACTCCGGAATCACCTGCCGGGCATGCAGGAACCACCTCTCAGATATGCAAGAACCACGTGCCAATGACCCCGGAAGCACCTGCCGAGCACGCCGGAACCACCTGCTCGACTCGCCAGAACCACCTGCCGATCACGCAAAAATCACCTGCCGGCTACGCCACAACCAGTTGGTGAACACTTTGGAATCACCTGCCAGGCTTGCTGGAACCACCTGCCAGTCATGCCAAAATCACCTGCCAACTACGCCAGAACCGCTTGGCGGACACTGCGGAAACACCTGTCGGGCCGGCTGGAACCACATCTCAGACGTGCCAGAAACGTGTTCATGAGATGCTGGAACCACACCCCGAACAGACGGATACCACCTGCCAGAACCGCCTGAACCACCTGCTGAGCACGCCAGAACCACTTGCTCGACTCACCGGTACCACCTAACTGACACACCAAAATCACATGCTGGGTATGCCAGAACCACTTGGCGGACACTCTGGAATCATCTGCCGGACATGCCGGAACGAGCTCTCAGACACACCAGAACCACGTGCCGGAGACGCTGGAAGCACCTGCCGAGCATGCCGGAGCCACCTGCTCGACTCGCCAGAACCATCTGCCGGACACGCCAAAATCACCTGCCGGGTACGCCAGAACCACCTGGCGGACACTCCGAAATCACCTGTCGCGCATGCCGGAACCACCTCTCAGACGCGCCGGAAGCACGTGCCGGACACGCCGGAATCACCTACCGGACAGACCGGAACCACCTGCCGAGCACGCCGGAGCCACCTGTTCGACTCGCTGGAACCACCTGCCGGACAGGCCAATATTAACTGCTGGCTATGCCAGAACCACCTGGGGGACGGTCCAGAATCACCTGCCAGCCATGGCGGAACCACCTCTCAGACGTACCAGAACCACCTGCCGGAGAAGCTGGAAACACGTCCTGGACAGTCTGGAACCACCTGCCGGCCAAGCCTGAACCACCTGCTAAGCACAACGGAACAACCTGCCAGACACGCCAAAATCACCTGCGTGTTATGCCAGAACCACTTGGAGGACTCTCTGGGATGACCTGCCGGGCATGCCGGAACCACCTCTCAGATGTGCCAGAACCATGTGGCGGACAGTCCGGAATCACCTGTTGGGCATGCGCAACCACCTCTGAGACGTACCAGAACCACATGCCGTGCAGGCTGGAACCACCTACCGGACAGACCGGAATCACCTTTCGGGCATGCCGGAACCACCTGTCAGATGTGCCAGAAACACGTGCCGGAGACGCCGGAAGCACCTGCCAAGCACGTTGGAACCACCTGCTTAACTCGCCTGAACCACCTGCCGGACATGCCAAAATCACCTGCCGACTATACCAGAACCACTTGGCGAACACTCCGGAATCACTTGCCGGGCATGCAGGAACCACCTCTCAGACATGCCAGAACCCCGTGCCAATGACCCCGGAAGCACCAGCCGAGCACGCCGGAACTTCCTGCTCGACTCGCCATAACCACCTGCCGATCACGCAAAAATCACCTGCCGGCTACGCCACAACCAGTTGGTGAACACTTTGGAATCACCTGCCAGGCTTGCTGGAACCAACTGCCAGTCATGCCAAAATCACCTGCCAACTACGCCAGAACCGCTTGGCGTACACTGCGGAAACACCTGTCGGGCCGGCTGGAACCACATCTCAGACGTGCCAGAAACGTGTTCATGAGATGCTGGAACCACACCCCGAACAGACGGATACCACCTGCCAGAACCGCCTGAACCACCTGCTGAGCACGCCGGAACCACCTGCTCGACTCACCGGTACCACCTAACTGACACGCCAAAATCACCTGCTGGGTATGCCAGAACCACTTGGCGGACACTCCGGAATCATCTGCCGGACATGCCGGAACCAGCTCTCAGACACACCAGAACCAAGTGCCGGAGACGCCGGAAGCACCTGCCGAGCATGCCGGAGCCACCTGCTCGACTCGCCAGAAACACCTGCCGGACACGCCAAAATCACCTGCCGGGTATGCCAGAACCACCTGGCGGACACTACGGAATCACCTGCCACGCATGCCGGAACCACCTCTCAGACGTGCTGGAAGCACGTGCCAGACACGCCGGAAACACCTACCGGAGAGACCGGAACCACCTGCCAAGAACGCCGGAGACACCTGTTCGACTCGCTGGAACCACCTGCCGGACAGGCCAATATCAACTGCTGGCTATGCCAGAACCACCTGGGGGACAGTCCGGGATCACCTGCCAGCCATGGCGGAACCACCTCTCAGACGTACCAGAACCACCTGCCGGAGAAGCTGGAAACACGTCCTGGACAGACTGGAACCACGTGACGGCCATGCCTGAACCACCTGCCGAGCACGGCGGAACCACCTGCCGGACACGCCAAAATCACCTGCGGGCTACGCCGGAACCACTTGGACGACTCTCCGAAATGACCTACCAGGCATGTTGGAACCACCTCTCAGACGTGCCAGAAGTACGTGGCGGACAGCCCGGAATCACCTGTTGGGCATACGCAACCACCTCTGAGACGTACCAGAACCATGTGCCGTGCACGCCGGAACCACCTACCGGACAGACCGGAATCAACTTTTGGGCATGCCGGGACCACCAGTCAGATGTGCCAGAAACACGTGCCGGAGACGCTGGAAGCACCTGCCGAGCACGTCGCAACCACCTGCTCAACTCCCCTGAACCACCTGCCGGACACGCCAAAATGACCTGCCTGCTACACCAGCACCAATTCGGGGACAAGTCGGAATCACGTGAGGGGCATGCCGGCACAGCCTCTCAGACTGAACCTCGTGCCGGACACCACAGAACCACCTGCCGGACAGACCGGAACCACCTGCCGGACACGCCGGAACCACCGGCTCGACCCGCCGGAACGACCGCTGGACGTGCAAAATCACCTGCCGGCTACGCCGGAAATACTTGGCGAACACTCCGGAATCACCTGCCGGGCATGCCGGAACCACCTCTCAGATATGCCTGAACCACGTGCCAATGACCCCGGAAGCACCTGCCGAGCACGCCGGAACCACCTGCTCGACTCGCCAGAACCACCTGCCGGACACGCAAAAATCACCTGCCGGCTACGCCACAACCAGTTGGGGAACACTTCGGAATCACCTGCCGGGCTTGCTGGAACCACCTGCCGGTCATGCCAAAATCACCTGCCAACTACGCCAGTACCACTTGGCGGACACTGTGGAAACACCTGTCGGGCCGGCCGGAACCACATCTCAGACGTGCCAGAACCATGTGCATGAGATGCTGGAACCACACCCCGAACAGACGGAAAACACCTGTCAGACCCGTCTGAACAACCTGCCGAGCACGCCGGAGCCACCTGCTCGACTCGCCGGAACCACCTACCTGACATGCCCAAATCACCAGCCGGGTATGCCAGAACCACTTGGCGGACACTCCGGAATCATCTGCCGGACATGCCGGAACCAGCTCTCAGACACACCAGAACCACGTGCCGGAGACGCCGGAAGCACCTGCCGAGCATGCCGGAGCCACCTGCTCGACTCGCCAGAAACACCTGCCGGACACGCCAAAATCACCTGCCGGGTACGCCAGAATCACCTGGCGGACACTCCGAAACCACCTGTCGCGCATGCCGGAACCACCTCTCAGACGTGCCGGAAGCACGTGCCGGACACGCCGGAATCACCTACCGGACAGACCGGAACCACTGCCGAGCACGCCGGAGCCACCTGTTCGACTCGCTGGAACCACCTGCCGGACAGGCCAATATCAAATGCTGGCTATGCCAGAACCTCCTGGGGACAGTCAGGGATCACCTGCCAGCCATGGCGGAACCACCTCTCAAACGTACCAGAACCACCTGCCGGAGAAGCTGGAAACACGTCCTGGACAGTCTGGAACCACCTGCCGGCCAAGCCTGAACCACCTGCCAAGCACAACGGAACAACCTGCCAGACACGCCAAAATCACCTGCGTGTTATGCCAGAACCACTTGGAGGACTCTCTGGGATGACCTGCCGGGCATGCCGGAACCACCTCTCAGACGTGCCAGAACCATGTGGCGGACAGTCCGGAATCACCTGTTGGGCATGCGCAACCACCTCTGTGACGTACCAGAACCACATGCCGTGCAGGCTGGAACCACCTACCGGACAGACCGGAATCACCTTTCGGGCATGCCGGAACCACCTGTCAGATGTGCCAGAAACACGTGCCGGAGACGCCGGAAGCACCTGCCAAGCACGTTGGAACCACCTGCTCAACTCGCCTGAACCACCTGCCGGACATGCCAAAATCACCTGCGGACTATGCCACAACCACTTGGCGAACACTCTGGAATCACTTGCCGGGCATGCAGGAACCACCTCTCAGACATGCCAGAACCCCGAGCCAATGACCCCGGAAGCACCAGCCGAGCACGCCGGAACCACCTGCTCGACTCGCCAGAACCACCTGCCGATCACGCAAAAATCACCTGCCGGCTACGCCACAACCAGTTGGTGAACACTTTGGAATCACCTGCCAGGCTTGCTGGAACCACCTGCCAGTCATGCCAAAATCACCTGAAAACTACGCCAGAACCGCTTGGCGGACACTGCGGAAACACCTGTCGGGCCGGCTGGAACCACATCTCAGACGTGCCAGAAACGTGTTCATGAGATGCTGGAACCACACCCCGAACAGACGGATACCACCTGCCAGAACTGCCTGAACCACCTGCTGAGCACGCCGGAACCACCTGCTCGACTCACCGGTACCACCTCCCTGACACGCCAAAATCACCTGCTGGGTATGCCAGAACCACTTGGCGGACACTCCGGAATCATCTGCCGGACATGCCGGAACCAGATCTCAGACACACCAGAACCAAGTGCCGGAGACGCCGGAAGCACCTGCCGAGCATGCCGGAGCCACCTGCACGACTCGCCAGAAACACCTGCCGGGCACGCCAAAATCACCTGCCGGGTATGCCAGAACCACCTGGCGGACACTACGGAATCACCTGCCGCGCATGCCGGAACCACCTCTCAGACGTGCCGGAAGCACGTGCCGGACACGCCGGAAACACCTACCGGACAGACCGGAACCACCTGCCAAGAACGCCGGAGCCACCTGTTCGACTCGCTGGAACCACCTGCCGGACAGGCCAATATCAACTGCTGGCTATGCCAGAACCACCTGGGGGACAGTCCGGGATCACCTGCCAGCCATGGCGGAACCACCTCTCAGACGTACCAGAACCACCTGCCGGAGAAGCTGGAAACACGTCCTGGACATACTGGAACCACGTGACGGCCATGCCTGAACCACCTGCCGAGCACGGCGGAACCACCTGCCGGACACGCCAAAATCACCTGCGGGCTACGCCAGAACCACTTGGACGACTCTCCGAAATGACCTGCCGGGCATGTTGGAACCACCTCTCAGACGTGCCAGAAGCACGTGGCGGACAGTCCGGAATCACCTGTTGGGCATGCGCAACCACCTCTGAGACGTACCAGAACCACATGCCGTGCTGGCTGGAACCACCTACCGGACAGTCCGGAATCACCTGTTGGGCATACGCAACCACCTCTGAGACGTACCAGAACCACGTGCCGTGCACGCCGGAACCACCTACCGGACAGACCGGAATCAACTTTTGGGCATGCCGCAACCACCAGTCAGATGTGCCAGAAACACGTGCCGGAGACGCCGGAAGCACCTGCCGAGCACGTCGCAACCACCTGCTAAACTCGCCTGGACCACCTGCCGGACATGCCAAAATCACCTGCCTGCTACACCAGCACCACTTCGGGGACAAGCCGGAATCACGTGAGGGGCATGCCGGCACAGCCTCTCAGACTGAACCTCGTGCCGGACACCACAGAACCACCTGCCGGACAGACCGGAACCACCTGCCGGACACGCCGGAACCACCGGCTCGACCCACCGGAACGACCGCAAAATCACCTGCTGGCTACACCGGAAACACTTGGCGAACACTCCGGAATCACCTGCCGGGCATGCCGGAACCACCTCTCAGATATGCCAGAACCACGTGCCAATGACCCCGGAAGCACCTGCCGAGCACGCCGGAACCACCTGCTCGACTCGCCAGAACCACCTGCCGGACACGCAAAAATCACCTGCCGGCTACGCCACAACCAGTTGGGGAACACTTCGGAATCACCTGCCGGGCTTGCTGGAACCACCTGCTGGTCATGCCAAAATCACCTGCCAACTACGCCAGTACCACTTGGCGGACACTGTGGAAACACCTGTCGGGCCGGCCGGAACCACATCTCAGACGTGCCAGAACCATGTGCATGAGATGCTGGAACCACACCCCGAACAGACGGAAAACACCTGCCAGACCCGTCTGAACAACCTGCCGAGCACGCCGGAGCCACCTGCTCGACTCGCCGGAACCACCTACCTGACATGCCCAAATCACCAGAGGGGTATGCCAGAACCACTTGGCGGACACTCCGGAATCATCTGCCGGACATGCCGGAACCAGCTCTCAGACACACCAGAACCACGTGCCGGAAACGCCGGAAGCACCTGCCGAGCATGCCGGAGCCACCTGCTCGACTCGCCAGAAACACCTGCCGGACACGCCAAAATCACCTGCAGGGTACGCCAGAACCACCTGTCGAACGCTCCGAAATAACCTGTCGCGCATGCCGGAACCACCTCTCAGACGTGCCGGAAGCACGTGCCGGACACGCCGGAATCATCTACCGGACAGACCGGAACCACCTGCCGAGCACGCCGGAGCCACCTATTCGACTCGCTGGAACCACCTGCCGGACAGGCCAATATCAACTGCTGGCTATGCCAGAACCACCTGGGGGATGGTCCGGAATCGCCTGCCAGCCATGGCGGAACCACCTCTCAGACGTACCAGAACCACCTGCCGGACAAGCTGGAAACACGTCCTGGACAGTCTGGAACCACCTGCTGGCCAATCCTGAACCACCTGCCAAGCACAATGAAGCAACCTGCCAGACACGCCAAAATCACCTGCGTGTTATGCCAGAACCACTTGGAGGACTCTCTGGGATGACCTGCCGGGCATGCCGGAACCACCTCTCAGACGTGCCAGAACCATGTGGCGGACAGTCCGGAATCAGCTGTTGGGCATGCGCAACCACCTCTGAGATGTACCAGAACCACACGCCGTGCAGGCTGCAACCACCTACCGGACAGACGGGAATCACCTTTCTGGCATGCCGGAACCACCTGTCAGATGTGCCAGAAACACGTGCCGGAGACGCCGGAAGCACCTGCCAAGCACGTTGGAACCACCTGCTCAACTCGCCTGAACCACCTGCCGGACATGGCAAAATCACCTGCCGACTATGCCAGAACCACTTGGCGAACACTCCGGAATCACTTGCCGGGCATCCAGGAACCACCTCTCAGACATGCCAGAACCCCGTGCCAATGACCCCGGAAGCACCAGCCAAGCACGCCAGAACCACCTGCCGGACACGCCAAAATCACCTGCCCGCTACACCAGCACCACTTCGGGGACAAGACGGAATCACGTGAGGGGCATGCCGGCACAGCCTCTCAGACTGAACCTCGTGCCGGACAACACAGAACCACCTGCCGGAAAGATCGGAACCACCTGCCGAGCACGCCGGAGCCACCTGTTCGACTCGCTGGAACCACCTGCCGGACAGGCCAATATCAACTGCTGGCTATGCCGGAACCACCTGGGGGACAGTCCGGGATCACCTGCCAGCCATGGCGGAACCACCTCTCAGACGTGCCGGAAGCACCTGCCGGAGAAGCTGGAAACACGTCCTGGACAGTCTGGAACCACCTGCCGGCCAAGCCTGAACCACCTGCCAAGCACAACGGAACAACCTGCCAGACACGCCAAAATCACCTGCGTGTTATGCCAGAACCACTTGGAGGACTCTCTGGGATGACCTGCCGGGCATGCCGGAACCACCTCTCAGACGTGCCAGAACCCCGTGCCAATGACCCCGGAAGCACCAGCCGAGCACGCCGGAACCACCTGCTCGACTCGCCAGAACCACCTGCCGATCACACCAAATCACCTGCCAGCTACGCCACAACCAGTTGGGGAACACTTTGGAATCACCTGCCAGGCTTGCTGGAACCACCTGCCAGTCATGCCAAAATCACCTGCCAACTACGCCAGAACCGCTTGGCGGACACTGCGGAAACACCTGTCGGGCCGGCTGGAACCACATCTCAGACGTGCCAGAAACGTGTTCATGAGATGCTGGAACCACACCCCGAACAGAACGGATACCACCTGCCAGAACCGCCTGAACCACCTGCTGAGCATGCCGGAACCACCTGCTCGACTCACCGGTACCACCTCCCTGACACGCCAAAATCACCTGCTGGGTATGCCAGAACCACTTGGCGGACACTCCGGAATCATCTGCCGGACATGCCGGAACCAGCTCTCAGACACACCAGAACCAAGTGCCGGAGACGCAGGAAGCACCTGCAGAGCATGCTGGAGCCACCTGCTCGACTCGCCAGAAACACCTGCCAGACACGCCAAAATCACCTTACCGCTACACCAGCACCACTTCGGGGACAAGCCGGAATCACGTGAGGGGCATGCCGGCACAGCCTCTCAGACTGAACCTCGTGCCGGACACCACAGAACCACCTGCCGGACAGACCGGAACCACCTGCCGGACACGCCGGAACCACCGGCTCGACCCGCCGGAATGACCGCTGGACATGCAAAATCACCTGCCGGCTATGCCGGAAACACTTGGCGAACACTCCGGAATCACCTGCCGGGCATGCCGGAACCACCTCTCAGATATGGCAGAAACAGGTGCCAATGACCCCGGAGGCACCTGCCGAGCACGCCGGAACCACCTGCTCGACTCGCCAGAACCACCAGCCGGACACGCAAAAATCACCTGCCGGCTACGCCACAACCAGTTGGGGAACACTTCGGAATCACCTGCCGGGCTTGCTGGAACCACCTGCCGGTCATGCCAAAATCACCTGCCGGGTACGCAAGACCCACCGGGCGGACACTCCGAAATCACCTGTCCCGCATGCCGGAACCACCTCTCAGACGTGCCAGGCACGCCGGAAACACCTACCGGACAGACCGGAACCACCTGCCGAGCACGCCGGAGCCACCTGTTCGACTCGCTGGAACCACCTGCCGGACAGGCCAATATCAACTGGTGGCTATGCCAGAACCACCTGGGGGACGGTCCGGAATCGCCTGCCAGCCATGGCGGAACCAGCTCTCAGACAAACCAGAACCACCTGCCGGAGAAGCTGGAAACACGTCCTGGGCAGTCTGGAACCACCTGCCAGTCATGCCAAAATCACCTGCCAACTACGCCAGAACCGCTTGGCGGACACTGCAGAAACACCTGTCGGGCCGGCTGGAACCACATTCTGACGTGCCAGAAACGTGTTCATGAGATGCTGGAACCACACCCCGAACAGTCGGATACCACCTGCCAGAACCGCCTGAACCACCTGCTGAGCACCCCGGAACCACCTGCTCGACTCACCGGTACCACCTCCCTGACACGCCAAAATCACCTGCTGGGTATGCCAGAACCACTTGTCGGACACTCCGGAATCATCCGCCGGACATGCCGGAACCAGCTCTCAGACACACCAGTACCAAGTGCCGGAGACGCCGGAAGCACCTGCCGAGCATGCCGGAGCCACCTGCTCGACTCGCCAGAAACACCTGCCGGACACGCGAAAATCACCTGCCGGGTATGCCAGAACCACCTGGCGGACACTACGGAATCACCTGCCACGCATCCCGGAACAACCTCTCAGACGTGCCGGAAGCACGTGCCAGACACGCCGGAAACACCTACAGGACAGACCGGAACCACCTGCCAAGAACGCCGGAGCCACCTGTTCGACTCGCTGGAACCACCTGCCGGACAGGCCAATATCAACTGCTGGCTATGCCAGAACCACCTGGGGGACAGTCCGGGATCACCTGCCAGCCATGGCGGAACCACCTCTCAGACGTACCAGAACCACCTGCCGGAGAAGCTGGAAACACGTCCTGGACAGACTGGAACCACGTGACGGCCATGCCTGAGCCACCTGCCGAGCACGGCGGAACCACCTGCTGGACACGCCAAAATCACCTGCGGGCTATGCCAGAACCACCTGGACGACTCTCCGAAATGACCTGCCGGACATGTTGGAACCACCTCTCAGACGTGCCAGAAGCACGTGGCGGACAGTCCGAAATCACCTGTTGGGCATACGCAACCACCTCTCAGACGTACCAGAACCACCTGCCGGAGAAGCTGGAAACACGTCCTGGACAGTCTGGAACCACCTGCCGGCCAAGCCTGAACCACCTGCCAAGCACAACGGAACAACCTGCCAGACACGCCAAAATCACCTGCGTGTTATGCCAGAACCACTTGGAGGACTCTCTGGGATGACCTGCCGGGCATGCCGGAACCACCTCTCAGACGTGCCAGAACCATGTGGCGGACAGTCCGGAATCACCTGTTGGGCATGCGCAACCACCTCTGAGACGTACCAGAACCACATGCCGTGCAGGCTGGAACCACCTACCGGACAGACCGGAATCACCTTTCGGGCATGCCGGAACCACCTGTCAAATTTGCCAGAAACACGTGCCGGAGACGCCAGAAGCACCTGCCAAGCACGTTGGAACCACCTGCTCAACTCGCCTGAACCACCTGCCGGACATGCCAAAATCACCTGCCGACTATGCCAGAACCACTTGGCGAACACTCCGGAATCACTTGCCAGGCATGCAGGAACCACCTCTCAGACATGCCAGAACCACGTGCCAATGACCCCGGAAGCACCAGCCGAGCACGCCGGAACCACCTGCTCGACTCGCCAGAACCACCTGCAGATCACGCAAAAATCACCTGCCGGCTACGCCACAACCAGTTGGTGAACACTTTGGAATCACCTGCCAGGCTTGCTGGAACCACCTGCCGGTCATGCCAAAATCACCTGCCAACTACGCCAGAACCGCTTGGCGGACACTGCGGAAACACCTGTCGGGCCGGCTGGAACCACATCTCAGACGTGCCAGAAACGTGTTCATGAGATGCTGGAACCACACCCCGAACAGACGGATACCACCTGCCAGAACCGCCTGAACCACCTGCTGAGCACGCCGGAACCACCTGCTCGACTCACCGGTACCACCTCCCTGACACGCCAAAATCACCTGCTGGGTATGCCAGAGCCACTTGGCGGACACTCCGGAATCATCTGGCGGACATGCCGGAACCAGCTCTCAGACACACCAGAACCAAGTGCCGGAGACGCCGGAAGCACCTGCCGAGCATGACGGAGCCACCTGCTTGAGTCGCCAGAAACACCTGCTGGACACGCCAAAATCACCTGCCGGGTATGCCAGAACCACCTGGCGGACACTACAGAATCACCTGCCGCGCATGCCGGAACCACCTCTCAGACGTGCCGGAAGCATGTGCCGGACACGCCGGAAACACCTACCGGACAGACCGGAACCACCTACCAAGAACGCCGGAGCCACCTGTTCGACTCGCTGGAACCACCTGCCGGACAGGCCAATATCAACTGCTGGCTATGCCAGAACCACCTGGGGGACAGTCCGGGATCACCTGCCAGCCATGGCGGAACCACCTCTCAGACGTACCAGAACCACCTGCCGGAGAAGCTGGAAACACGTCCTCGACAGACTGGAACCACGTGACGGCCATCCCTGAACCACCTGCCGAGCATGGCGGAACCACCTGCCGGACACGCCAAAATCACCTGCGGGCTATGCCCGAACCACTTGGACGACTCTCCGAAATGACCTGCCGGGCATGTTGGAACCACCTCTCAGACGTGCCAGAAGCACGTGGCGGACAGTCCGGAATCACCTGTTGGGCATACGCAACCACCTCTGACACGTACCAGAACCACGTGCCGGGCACGCCGGAACCACCTACCGGACAGACCGGAATCAACTTTTGGGCATGCCGGAACCACCAGTCAGATGTGCCAGGAACACGTGCCGGAGATGCCGGAAGCACATGCCGAGCATGTCGCAACCACCTGCTCAACTCGCCTGAACCCCCTGCCGGACACGCCAAAAGCACCTGCCCGCTACACCAGCACCACTTCGGGGACAAGCCGGAATCACGTGAGGGGCATGCTGGCACAGCCTCTCAGACTGAACCGCGTGCCGGACACCACAGAACCACCTGCCGGACTGACCGGAACCCCCTGCCGGACACGCCGGAACCACCGGCTCGACCCGCCGGAACGACCGCTGGACATGCAAAATCACCTGCCGGCTACGCCGGAAACACTTGGCGAACACTCCGGAATCACCTGCCGGGCATGCCGGAACCACCTCTCAGATATGCCAGAACCACGTGCCAATGACCCCGGAAGCACCTGCCGAGCACGCCGGAACCACCTGCTCGACTCGCCAGAACCACCTGCCGGACACGCAAAAATCACCTGCCGGCTACGCCACAACCAGTTGGGGAACATTTCGCAATCACCTGCCGGGCTTGCTGGAACCACCTGCCGGTCATGCCAAAATCACCTGCCAACTACGCCAGTACCACTTGGCGGACACTGTGGAAACACCTGTCGGGCCGGCCGGAACCACATCTCAGACGTGCCAGAACCATGTGCATGAGATGCTGGAACCACACCCCGAAAAGACGGAAAACACCTGCCAGACCCGTCTGAACAACCTGCCGACCACGCCGGAACCACCTGCTCGACTCGCCGGAACCACCTGCCTGACATTCCCAAATCACCAGCTGGGTATGCCAGAACCACTTGGCGGACACTCCGGAATCATCTGCCGGACATGCCGGAACCAGCTCTCAGACACACCAGAACCACGTGCCGGAGACGCCGGAAGCACCTGCCGAGCATGCCGGAGCCACCTGCTCGACTCGCCAGGAACACCTGCCGGACACGCCAAAATCACCTGCCGCGTACGCCAGAACCACCTGGCAGACACTCCGAAATCACCTGTCGCGCATGCCGGAACCACCTCTCAGACGTGCCGGAAGCACGTGCCGGACACGCCAGAATCACCTACCGGACAGACCGGAACCACCTGCCGAGCACGCCGGAGCCACCTGTTCGACTCGCTGGAACCGCCTGCCGGACAGGCCAATATCAACTGCTGGCTATGCCAGAACCACCTAGGGGACGGTCCGGAATCGCCTGCCAGCCATGGCGGAACCACCTCTCAGACGTACAAGAACCACCTGCCGGAGAAGCTGGAAACACGTCCTGGACAGTCTGGAACCACCTGCCGGCCAAGCCTGAACCACCTGCCAAGCACAACGGAACAACCTGCCAGACACGCCAAAATCACCTGCGTGTTATGCCAGAACCACTTGGAGGACTCTCTGGGATGACCTGCCGGGCATGCCGGAACCACCTCTCAGACGTGCCAGAACCATGTGGCGGACAGTCCGGAATCACCTGTTGGGCATGCGCAGCCACCTCTGAGACGTACCAGAACGACATGCCGTGCATTCTGGAACCACCTACCGGACAGACCGGAATCACCTTTCGGGCATGCCGGAACCACCTGTCAAATGTGCCAGAAACACGTGCCGGAGACGCCGGAAGCACCTGCCAAGCACGTTGGAACCACCTGCACAACTCGCCTGAACCACACGCCGGACATGCCAAAATCACCTGCCGACTATGCCAGAACCACTTGGCGAACACTCCGGAATCACTTGCCGGGCATGCAGGAACCACCTCTCAGACATGCCAGAACCCCGTGCCAATGACCCCGGAAGCACCAGCCGAGCACGCCGGAACCACCTGCTCGACTCGCCAGAACCACCTGCCGATCACGCAAAAATCACCTGCCGGCTGCGCCACAACCAGTTGGTGAACACTTGGGAATCACCTGCCAGGCTTGCTGGAACCACCTGCCAGTCATGCCAAAATCACCTGCCAACTACGCCAGAATCGCTTGGCGGACACTGCGGAAACACCTGTCGGGCCGGCTGGAACCACATCTCAGACGTGCCAGAAACGTGTTCATGAGATGCTGGAACCACACCCCGAACAGACGGATACCACCTGCCAGAACCGCCTGAACCACCTGCTGAGCACGCCGGAACCACCTGCTCGACTCACCGGTACCACCTCCCTGACACGCCAAAATCACCTGCTGGGTATGCCAGAACCACTTGGCGGACACTCCGGAATCATCCGCCGGACATGCCGGAACCAGCTCTCAGACACACCAGAACCACGTGCCGGAGACGCCGGAAGCACCTGCCGAGCATGCCGGAGCCACCTGCTCGACTCGCCAGGAACACCTGCCGGACACGCCAAAATCACCTGCCGAGTACGCCAGAACCACATGGCGGACACTCCGAAATCACCTGTCGCGCATGCCGGAACCACCTCTCAGACGTGCCGGAAGCACGTGCCGGACACGCCGGAATCACCTACCGGACAGACCAGAACCACCTGCAGAGCACGCCGGAGCCACCTGTTCGACTCACTGGAACAACCTGCCGGACAGGCCAATATCAACTGCTGGCTATGCCAGAACCACCTGGGGGACGGTCCGGAATCACCTGCCAGCCATGGCGCAACCACCTCTCAGACGTACCAGAACCACCTGCCGGAGAAGCTGGAAACACGTCCTGGACAGTCTGGAACCACCTGCCGGCCAAGCCTGAACCACCTGCCAAGCACAACGTAACAACCTGCCAGGCACGCCAAAATCACCTGCGTGTTATGCCAGAACCACTTGGAGGACTCTCTGGGATGACCTGCCGGGCATGCCGGAACCACCTCTCAGACGTGCCAGAACCATGTGGCGGACAGTCCGGAATCACCTGTTGGGCATGCGCAGCCACCTCTGAGACGTACCAGAACCACATGCCGTGCAGGCTGGAACCACCTACCGGACAGACCGGAATCACCTTTCGGGCATGCCGGAACCACCTGTCAGATGTGCCAGAAACACGTGCCGGAGACGCCGGAAGCACCTGCCAAGCACGTTGGAACCACCTGCTCAACTCGCCTGAACCACCTGCCGGACATGCCAAAATCACCTGCCGACTATGCCAGAACCACTTGGCGAACACTCCGGAATCACTTGCCGGGCATGCAGGAACCATCTCTCGGACATGCCAGAACCCCGTGCCAATGACCCCGGAAGCACCAGCCGAGCACGCCGGAACCACCTGCTCGACTCGCCAGAACCACCTGCCGATCACGCAAAAATCACCTGCCGGCTACGCCACAACCAGTTGGTGAACACTTTGGAATCACCTGCCAGGCTTGCTGGAACCACCTGCCGGTCATGCCAAAATCACCTGCCAACTACGCCAGAACCGCTTGGCGGACACTGCGGAAACACCTGTCGGGCCGGCTGGAACCACATCTCAGACGTGCCAGAAACGTGTTCATGAGATGCTGGAACCACAGCCCGAACAGACGGATACCACCTGCCAGAACCGCCTGAACCACCTGCTGAGCACGCCGGAACCACCTGCTCGACTCACCGGTACCACCTCCCTGACACGCCAAAATCACCTGCTGGGTATGCCAGAACCACTTGGCGGACACTCCGGAATCATCTGCCGGACATGTCGGAACCACCTCTCAGACACACCAGAACCAAGTGCCGGATACGCCGGAAGCACCAGCCGGACAGACCGGAATCAACTTTTGGGCATGCCGGAACCACCAGTCAGATGTGCCAGAAAAACGTGCCGGAGACGCCGGAAGCACCTGCCGAGTTCGTCGCCACCACCTGCTCAACTCGCCTGAACCACCTGCCGGACACGCCAAAATCACCTGCCCGCTACACCAGCACCACTTCGGGGACAAGCCGGAATCACGTGAGGGGCATGCCGGCACAGCCTCTCAGACTGAACCTCGTGCCGGACACCACAGAACCACCTGCCGGACAGACCGGAACCACCTGCTGGACACGCCGGAACCACCGGCTCGACCCGCCGGAACGACCGCTGGACATGCAAAATCACCTGCCGGCTACGCTGGAAACACTTGGCGAACACTCCGGAATCACCTGCCGGGCATGCCGGAACCACCTCTCAGATATGCCAGAACCACGTGCCAATGACCCCGGAAGCACCTGCCGAGCACGCCGGAACCACCTGCTCGACTCGCCAGAACCACCTGCCGGACACGCAAAAATCACCTGCCGGCTACGCCACAACCAGTTGGGGAACATTTCGGAATCACCTGCCGGGCTTGCTGGAACCACCTGCCGGTCATGCCAAAATCACCTGCCAACTACGCCAGTACCACTTGGCGGACACTGTGGAAACACCTGTCGGGCCGGCCGGAACCACATCTCAGACGTGCCAGAACCATGTGCATGAGATGCTGGAACCACACCCCGAACAGACGGAAAACACCTGCCAGACACGTCTGAACAACCTGCCGACCACGCCGGAACCACCTGCTCGACTCGCCGGAACCACCTACCTGACATTCCCAAATCACCAGCTGGGTATGCCAGAACCACTTGGCGGACACTCCGGAATCCTCTGCCGGACATGCCGGAACCAGCTCTCAGACACACCAGAACCACGTGCCGGAGACGCCGGAAGCACCTGCCGAGCATGCCGGAGCCACCTGCTCGACTCGCCAGGAACACCTGCCGGACACGCCAAAATCACCTGCCGGTACGCCAGAACCACCTGGCGGACATTCCGAAATCACCTGTCGCGCATGCCGGAACCACCTCTCAGACGTGCCGGAAGCACGTGCCGGACACGCCGGAATCACCTACCGGACAGACCGGAACCACCTGCCGAGCACGCCGGAGCCACCTGCTCGACTCGCCGGAACCACCTGCCGGACAGGCCAATATCAACTGCTGGCTATGCCAGAACCACCTGGGGGACGGTCCGGAATCACCTGCCAGCCATGGCGGAAGCACATCTCAGACGTAACAGAACCACCTGCTGGAGAAGATGGAAACACGTCCTGGACAATCTGGAACCACCTGGCGGCCAAGCCTGAACCACCTGCCAAGCACAACGGAACAACCTGCCAGACACGCCAAAATCACCTGCGTGTTATGCCAGAACCACTTGGAGGACTCTCTGGGATGACCTGCCGGGTATGCCGGAACCACCTCTCAGACGTGCCTGAACCATTTGGCGGACAGTCCCGAATCACCTGTTGGGCATGCGCAACCACCTCTGAGACGTACCAGAACCACATGCCGTGCAGGCTGGAACCACCTACCGGACAGACCGGAATCACCTTTCGGGCATGCCGGAACCACCTCTCAGATATGCCAGAACCACGTGCCAATGACCCCGGAAGCACCTGCCGAGCACGCCGGAACCACCTGCTCGACTCGCCAGAATCACCTGCCAGACACGCAAAAATCACCTGCAGGCTACGCCACAACTAGTTGGGGAACACTTCGGAATCACGTGCCGTGCTTGCTGGAACCACCTGACGGTCATGCCAAAATCACCTGCCAACTACGCCAGTACCACTTGGCGGACACTGTGGAAACACCTGTCGGGCCGGCCGGAACCACATCTCAGACGTGCCAGAACCATGTGCATGAGATGCTGGAACCACACCCCGAACAGACGGAAAACACCTGCCAGACCCGTCTGAACAACCTGCCGAGCACGCCGGAGCCACCTGCTCGACTCGCCCGAACCACCTACCTGACATGCTCAAATCACCAGAGGGGTATGCCAGAACCACTTGGCGGACACTCCGGAATCATCTGCCGGACATGCCGGAACCAGCTCTCAGACACACCAGAACCACGTGCCGGAGACGCCGGAAGCACCTGCCAAGCACGTTGGAACCCCCTGCTCAACTCGCCTGAACCACCTGCCGGACATGCCAAAATCACCTGCCGACTATGCCAGAACCACTTGGCGGACACTCCGGAATCATCTGCCGGACATGCCGGAACCAGCGCTCAGACACACCAGAACCAAGTGTCGGAGACGCCGGAAGCACCTGCCCAGCATGCCGGAGCCACCTGCTCGACTCGCCAGAAACACCTGCCGGACACGCCAAAATCACCTGCCGGGTACGCCAGAGCCACCTGGCGGACACTCCGAAATCACCTGTCGCGCATGCCGGAACCACCTCTCAGACGTGCCGGAAGCACGTGCCAGACACGCCGGAAACACCTACCGGACAGACCGGAACCACCTGCCAAGAACGCCGGAGCCACCTGTTCGACTCGCTGGAACCACCTGCCGGACAGGCCAATATGAAGTGCTGGCTATGCCAGAACCACCTGGGGGACAGTCCGGGATCACCTGCCAGCCATGGCGGAACCACCTCTCAGACGTACCAGAACCACCTGCCGGAGAACCTGGAAACACGTCCTGGACAGACTGGAACCACGTGACGGCCATGCCTGAACCACCTGCCGAGCACGGCGGAACCACCTGCCGGACACGCCAAAATCACCTGCGGGCTACGCCAGAACCACTTGGACGACTCTCCGAAATGACCTGCCGGGCATGTTGGAACCACCTCTCAGACGTGCCAGAAGCACGTGGCGGACAGTCCGGAATCACCTGTTGGGCATACTCAACCACCTCTGAGACGTACCAGAACCACGTGCCGTGCACGCCGGAACCACCTACCGGACAGACCGGAATCAACTTTTGGGCATGCCGGAACCACCAGTCAGATGTGCCAGAAACACGTGCCGGAGACGCCGGAAGCACCTGCCGAGCACGTCGCAACCACCTGCTCAACTCGCCTGAACCACCTGCCGGACATGCCAAAATCACCTGCCGACTATGCCAGAACCACTTGGCGAACACTCCGGAATCACTTGCCGGGCATGCAGGAACCACCTCTCGGACATGCCAGAACCCCGTGCCAATGACCCCAGAAACACCAGCCGAGCACGCCGGAACCACCTGCTCGACTCGCCAGAACCACCTGCCGATCACGCAAAAATCACCTGCCGGCTACGCCACAACCAGTTGGTGAACACTTTGGAATCACCTGCCAGGCTTGCTGGAACCACCTGCCGGTCATGCCAAAATCACCTGCCAACTACGCCAGAACCGCTTGGCGGACACTGCGGAAACACCTGTCGGGCCGGCTGGAACCACATCTCAGACGTGCCAGAAACGTGTTCATGAGATGCTGGAACCACACCCCGAACAGACGGATACCACCTGCCAGAACCGCCTGAACCACCTGCTGAGCACGCCGGAACCACCTGCTCGACTCACCGGTACCACCTCCCTGACACGCCAAAATCACCTGCTGGGTACGCCAGAACCACCTGGCAGACACTCCGAAATCACCTGTCGCGCATGCCGGAACCACCTCTCAGACGTGCCGGAAGCACGTGCCGGACACGCCAGAATCACCTACGGGACAGACCGGAACCACCTGCCGAGCACGCCGGAGCCACCTGTTCGACTCGCTGGAACCACCTGCCAGACAGGCCAATATCAACTGCTGGCTATGCCAGAACCACCTGGGGGACGGTCCGGAATCGCCTGCCAGCCATGGCGGAACCACCTCTCAGACGTACAAGAACCACCTGCCGGAGAAGCTGGAAACACGTCCTGGACAGTCTGGAACCACCTGCCGGCCAAGCCTGAACCACCTGCCAAGCACAAAGGAACAACCTGCCAGACACGCCAAAATCACCTGCGTGTTATGCCAGAACCACTTGGAGGACTCTCTGGGATGACCTGCCGGGCATGCCGGAACCACCTCTCAGACGTGCCAGAACCATGTGGCGGACAGTCCGGAATCACCTGTTGGGCATGCGCAACCACCTCTGAGACGTACCAGAACGACATGCCGTGCATTCTGGAACCACCTACCGGACAGACCGGAATCACCTTTCGGGCATGCCGGAACCACCTGTCAGATGTGCCAGAAACACGTGCCGGAGACGCCGGAAGCACCTGCCAAGCACGTTGGAACCACCTGCTCAACTCGCCTGAACCACCTGCCGGACATGCCAAAATCAACTGCCGACTATGCCAGAACCACTTGGCGAACACTCCGGAATCACTTGCCGGGCATGCAGGAACCACCTCTCAGACATGCCAGAACCCCGTGCCAATGACCCCGGAAGCACCAGCCGAGCACGCCAGAACCACCTGCCGGACACGCCAAAATCACCTGCCCGCTACACCAGCACCACTTCGGGGACAAGACGGAATCACGTGAGGGGCATGCCAGCACAGCCTCTCAGACTGAACCTCGTGCCGGACAACACAGAACCACCTGCCGGACAGACCGGAACCACCTGCCGAGCACGCCGGAGCCACCTGTTCGACTCGCTGGAACCACCTGCCGGACAGGCCAATATCAACTGCTGGCTATGCCGGAACCACCTGGGGGACAGTCCGGGATCACCTGCCAGCCATGGCGGAACCACCTCTCAGACGTGCCGGAAGCACCTGCCGGAGAAGCTGGAAACACGTCCTGGACAGTCTGGAACCACCTGCCGGCCAAGCCTGAACCACCTGCCAAGCACAACGGAACAACCTGCCAGACACGCCAAAATCACCTGCGTGTTATGCCAGAACCACTTGGAGGACTCTCTGGGATGACCTGCCGGGCATGCCGGAACCACCTCTCAGACGTGCCAGAACCATGTGGCGGACAGTCCGGAATCACCTGTTGGGCATGCCCAACCACCTCTGAGACGTACCAGAACCACATGCCGTGCAGGCTGGAACCACCTACCGGACAGACCGGAATCACCTTTCGGGCATGCCGGAACCACCTGTCAGAGGTGCCAGAAACACGTGCCGGAGACGCCGGAAGCACCTGCCAAGCACGTTCTAACCACCTGCGCAACTCGCCTGAACCACCTGCCGGACATGCCAAAATCACCTGCCGACTATGCCAGAACCACTTGGCGAACACTCCGGAATCACTTGCCGGGCATGCAGGAACCACCTCTCAGACATGCCAGAACCCCGTGCCAATGACCCCGGAAGCACCAGCCGAGCACGCCGGAACCACCTGCTCGACTCGCCAGAACCACCTGCCGATCACGCAAAAATCACCCGCCGGCTACGCCACAACCAGTTGGGGAACACTTTGGAATCACCTGCCAGGCTTGCTGGAACCACCTGCCGGTCATGCCAAAATCACCTGCCAACTACGCCAGAACCGCTTGGCGGACACTGCGGAAACACCTGTCGGGCCGGCTGGAACCACATCTCAGACGTGCCAGAAACGTGTTCATGAGATGCTGGAACCACACCCCGAACAGACGGATACCACCTGCCAGAACCGCCTGAACCACCTGCTGAGCACGCCGGAACCACCTGCTCGACTCACCGGTACCACCTCCCTGACACGCCAAAATCACCTGCTGGGTATGCCAGAACCACTTGGCGGACACTCCGGAATCATCTGCCGGACATGCCGGAACCAGCTCTCAGACACACCAGAACCACGTGCCGGAGACGCTGGAAGCACCTGCCGAGCATGCCGGAGCCACATGCTCGAATCGCCAGAAACACCTGCCGGACACGCCAAAATCACCTGCCGGGTATGCCAGAACCACCTGGCGGACACTCCGGAATCACCTGCCGCGCATGCCGGAACCAACTCTCAGACGTGCCGGAAGCACGTGCCAGACACGCCGGAAACACCTACCGGACAGACCGGAACCACCTGCCAAGAACGCCGGAGCCACCTGTTCGACTCGCTGGAACCACCTGCCGGACAGCCCAATATCAACTGCTGGCTATGCCAGAACCACCTGGGGGACAGTCCGGGATCACCTGCCAGCCATGGCGGAACCACCTCTCAGACTTACCAGAACCACCTGCCGGAGAAGCTGGAAACACGTCCTCGACAGACTGGAACCACGTGACGGCCATGCCTGAACCACCTGCCGAGCACGGCGGAACCACCTGCCGGACACGCCAAAATCACCTGCGGGCTACGCCAGAACCACTTGGACGACTCTCCGAAATGACCTGCCGGGCATGTTGGAACCACCTCTCAGACGTGCCAGAAGCACGTGGCAGACAGTCCGGAATCACCTGTTGGGCATACGCAACCACCTCTGAGACGTACCAGAACCACGTGCCGTGCACGCCGGAACCACCTACCGGACAGACCGGAATCAACTTTTGGGCATGCCGGAACCACCAGTCAGATGTGCCAGAAACACGTGCCGGAGACGCCGGAAGCACCTGCCGAGCACGTCGCAACCACCTGCTCAACTCGCCTGAACCACCTGCCGGACACGCCAAAATCACCCGCCCGCTACACCAGCACCACTTCGGGGAGAAGCCGGAATCACCTGAGGGGCATGCCGGCACAGCCTCTCAGACTGAACCTCGTGCCGGACACCACAGAACCACCTGCCGGACAGACCGGAACCACCTGCCGGACACGCCGGAACCACCGGCTCGACCCGCCGGAACGACCGCTGGACATGCAAAATCACCTGCCGGCTACGCCGGAAACACTTGGCGAACACTCCGGAATCACCTGCCGGGCATGCCGGAACCACCTCTCAGATATGCCAGAACCACGTGCCAATGACCCCGGAAGCACCTGCCGAGCACTCCAGAACCACCTGCTCGACTCGCCGGAACCACCTACCTGACATGCCCAAATCACCAGCCGGGTATGCCAGAACCACTTGGCGGACACTCCGGAATCATCTGCCGAACATGCCGGAACCAGCTCTCAGACACACCAGAACCACGTGCCGGAGACGCCGGAAGCACCTGCCGAGCATGCCGGAGCCACCTGCTCGACTCGCCAGAAACACCTGCCGGACACGCCAAAATCACCTGCCGGGTACGCCAGAACCACATGGCGGACACTCCGAAATCACCTGTCGCGCATGCCGGAACCACCTCTCAGACGTGCCGGAAGCATGTGCCGGACACGCCGAAATCATCTACCGGACAGACCGGAACCACCGGCCGAGCACGCCGGAGCCACCTATTCGACTCGCTGGAACCACCTGCCGGACAGGCCAATATTAACTGCTGGCTATGCCAGAACCACCTGGGGGACGGTCCGGAATCGCCTGCCAGCCATGGCGGAACCACCTCTCAGACGTACCAGAACCACCTGCCGGAGAAGCTGGAAACACGTCCTGGACAGTCTGGAACCACCTGCCGGCCAAGCCTCAACCACCTGCCGAGCACAACGAAACAACCTGCCAGACACGCCAAAATCACCTGCGTGTTATGCCAGAACCACTTGGAGGACTCTCTGGGATGACCTGCCGGGCATGCCGGAACCACCTCTCAGACGTGCCAGAACCATGTGGCGGACAGTCCGGAATCACCTGTTGGGCATGCGCAACCACCTCTGAGATGTACCAGAACCACACGCCGTGCAGGCTGCAACCACCTACCGGACAGACCGGAATCACCTTTCGGGCATGCCGGAACCACCTGTCAGATGTGCCAGAAACACGTGCCGGAGACGCCGGAAGCACCTGCCAAGCACGTTGGAACCACCTGCTCAACTCGCCTGAGCCACCTGCCAGACATGCCAAAATCACCTGCCGACTATGCCAGAACCACTTGGCGAACACTCCGGAATCAATTGCCGGGCATGCAGGAACCACCTCTCAGACATGCCAGAACCCCGTGCCAATGACCCCGGAAGCACCAGCCAAGAACGCCAGAACCACTTGCCGGACATGCCAAAATCACCTGCCCGCTACACCAGCACCACTTCGGGGACAAGACGGAATCACGTGAGGGGCATGCCGGCACAGCCTCTCAGACTGAACCTCGTGCCGGACAACACAGAACCACCTGCCGGACAGACCGGAACCACCTGCCGGACAAGCCGGAACCACCGGCTCAACCCGCCGGAATGACCGCTGGACATGCAAAATCACGTGCCGGCTATGCCGGAAACACTTGGCGAACACTCCGGAATCACCTGCCGGGCATGCCGGAACCACCTCTCAGATATGCCAGAACCACGTGCCAATGACCCCGGAAGCACCCACCGAGCACGCCGGAAACACCTGCTCAACTCGCCAGAACCACCTGCCGGACACGCAGAAATCACCTGCCGGCTACGCCACAACCAGTTGGGGAACACTTCGGAATCACCTGCCGGGCTTGCTGGAACCACCTGCCGGTCATGCCAAAATCACCTGCCAACTACGCCAGTACCACTTGGCGGACACTGTGGAAACACCTGTCGGGCCGGCCGGAACCACATCTCAGACGTGCCAGAACCATGTGCATGAGATGCTGGACCACACCCCGAACAGACGGAAAACACCTGCCACACCCGTCTGAACAACCTGCCGAGCACGCCGGAGCCACCTGCTCGACTCGCCGGAACCACCTACCTGACATGCCCAAATCACAAGCCGGGTATGCCAGAACCATTTGGCGGACACTCCGGAATCATCTGCCAGACATGCCGGAACCAGCTCACAGACACACCACAACCACGTGCCAGAGACGCCGGAAGCACCTGCCGAGCATGCCGGAGCCACCTGCTCGACTCGCCAGAAACACCTGCCGGACACGCCAAAATCACCTGCCGGGTACGCCAGAACCACATGGCGGACACTCCGAAATCACCTGTCGCGCATGCCGGAACCACCTCTCAGACGTGCCGGAAGCACGTGCCGGACACGCCGGAATCACCTACCGGACAGACCGGAACCACCTGCCGAGCACGCCGGAGCCACCTGTTCGACTCGCTGGAACCACCTGCCGGACAGGCCAATATCAACTGCTGGCTATGCCAGAACCACCTGGGGGACGGTCCGGAATCGCCTGTCAGCCATGGCGGAACCACCTCTCAGACGTACCAGAACCACCTGCCGGAGAAACTGGAAACACGTCCTGGACAGTCTGGAACCACCTGCCGGCCAAGCCTGAACCACATGCCAAGCACAACGGAACAACCTGCCAGACACGCCAAAATCACCTGCGTGTTATGCCAGAACCACTTGGAGGACTCTCTGGGATGACCTGCCGGGCATGCCGGAACCACCTCTCAGACGTGCCAGAACCATGTGGCGGACAGTCCGGAATCACCTGTTGGGCATACGCAACCACCTCTGAGACGTACCAGAACCACATGCCGTGCAGGCTGGAACCACCTACCCGACAGTCCGGAATCACCTGTTGGGCATGCGCAACCACCTCTGAGACGTACCAGAACCACGTGCCGTGCAGGCTGGAACCACCTACCGGACAGACCGGAATCACCTTTCGGGCATGCCGGAACCACCTGTCAGATGTGCCAGAAACACGTGCCGGAGACGCCGGAAGCACCTGCCAAGCACGTTGGAACCCCCTGCTCAACTCGCCTGAACCACCTGCCGGACATGCCAAAATCACCTGCCGACTATGCCAGAAAAACTTGGCGAACACTCCGGAATCACTTGCCGGGCATGCAGGAACCACCTCTCAGACATGCCAGAACCCCGTGCCAATGACCCCGGAAGAACCAGCCGAGCACGCCGGAACCACCTGCTCGACTCGCCAGAACCACCTGCCGATCACGCAAAAATCACCTGCCGGCTACGCCACAACCAGTTGGTAAACACTTTGGAATCACCTGCCAGGCTTGCTGGAACCACCTGCCGGTCATGCCAAAATCACCTGCCAACTACGCCAGAACCGCTTGGCGGACACTGCGGAAACACCTGTCGGGCCGGCTGGAACCACATCTCAGACGTGCCAGAAACGTGTTCATGAGATGCTGGAACCACACCCCGAACAGACGGATACCACCTGACAGAACCGCCTGAACCACCTGCTGAGCACGCCGGAACCACCTGCTCGACTCACCGGTACCACCTCCCTGACATGCCAAAATCACCTGCTGGGTATGCCAGAACCACTTGGCGGACACTCCGGAATCATCTGCCGGACATGCCGGAACCAGCTCTCAGACACACCAGAACCAAGTGCCGGAGACGCCGGAAGCACCTGCCGAGCATGCCGGAGCCACCTGCTCGACTCGCCAGAAACACCTGCCGGACACGCCAAAATCACCTGCAGAGTATGCCAGAACCACCTGGCGGACACTCCGAAATCACCTGTCGCGCATGCCGGAACCACCTCTCAGACGTGCCGGAAGCATGTGCCAGACACGCCGGAAACACCTACCGGACAGACCGGAACCACCTGCCAAGAACGCTGGAGCCACCTGTTCGACTCGCTGGAACCAGCTGCCGGACAGGTCAATATCAACTGCTGGCTATGCCAGAACCACCTGGGGGACAGTCCGGGATCACCTGCCAGCCATGGCGGAACCACCTCTCAGACGTACCAGAACCACAGCCGGAGAAGCTGGAAACACGTCCTGGACAGACTGGAACCACGTGACGGCCATGCCTGAACCACCTGCCGAGCACGGCGGAACCACCTGCCGGACACGCCAAAATCACCTGCGGGCTACGCCTGAACCACTTGGACGACTCTCCGAAATGACCTGCCGGGCATGTTGGAACCACCTCTCAGACGTGCCAGAAGCACGTGGCGGACAGTCCGGAATCACCTGTTGGGCATGCGCAACCACCTCTGAGACGTACCAGAACCACGTGCCGTGCACGCCGGAACCACCTACCGGACAGACCGGAATCAACTTTTGGGCATGCCGGAACCACCAGTCAGATGTGCCAAAAACACATGCCAGAGACGCCGGAAGCACCTGCCGAGCACGTCGCAACCACCTGCTCAACTCGCCTGAACCACCTGCCGGACACGCCAAAATCACCTGCCCGCTACACCAGCACCACTTCGGGGACAAGCCGGAATCACGTGAGGGGCATGCCGGCACAGCCTCTCAGACTGAACCTCGTGCCGGACACCACAGAACCACCTGCCGGACAGACCGGAACCACCTGCCGGACACGCCGGAACCACCGGCTCGACCCGCCGGAACGACCGCTGGACATGCTAAATCACCTGCCGGCTACGCCGGAAACACTTGGCGAACACTCCGGAATCACCTGCCGGGCATGCCGGAACCACCTCTCAGATATGCCAGAACCACGTGCCAATCACCCCGGAAGCACCTGCCGAGCACGCCGGAACCACCTGCTCGACTCGCCAGAACCACCTGCCGGACACGCAAAAATCACCTGCCGGCAACGCCACAACCAGTTGGGGAACACTTCGGAATCACCTGCCGGGCTTGCTGGAACCACCTGCCGGTCATGCCAAAATCACCTGCCAACTACGCCAGTACCAATTGGCGGACACTGTGGAAACACCTGTCGGGCCGGCCGGAACCACATCTCAGACGTGCCAGAACCATGTGCATGAGATGCTGGAACCACACCCCGAACAGACGGAAAACACCTGCCAGACCCGTCTGAACAACCTGCCGAGCACGCCGGAGCCACCTGCTCGACTCACCGGAACCACCTACCTGACATGCCCAAATCACCAGCCGGGTATGCCAGAACCACTTGGCGGACACTCCGGAATCATCTGCCGGACATGCCGGAACCAGATCTCAGACACACCAGAACCACGTGCCGGAGACGCCGGAAGCACCTGCCGAGCATGCCGGAGCCACCTGCTCGACTCGCCAGAAACACCTGCCTGACACGCCAAAATCACCTGCCGGGTACGCCAGAACCACCTGGCGGACACTCCGAAATCACCTGTCGCGCATGCCGGAACCACCTCTCAGACGTGCCGGAAGCACGTGCCGGACACGCCGGAATCACCTACCGGACAGACCGGAACCACCTGCCGAGCACGCCGGAGCCACCTGCTCGACTCGCCGGAACCACCTGCCGGACAGGCCAATATCAACTGCTGGCTATGCCAGAACCACCTGGGGGACGGTCCGGAATCACCTGCCAGCCATGGCGGAACCACCTCTCAGACGTACCAGAACCACCTGCTGGAGAAGATGGAAACACGTCCTGGACAATCTGCAACCACCTGGCGGCCAAGCCTGAACCACCTGAAGAAGCACAACGGAACAACCTGCCAGACACGCCAAAATCACCTGCGTGTTATGCCAGAACCACTTGGAGGACTCTCTGGGATGACCTGCCGGGTATGCCGGAACCACCTCTCAGACGTGCCTGAACCATGTGGCGGACAGTCCCGAATCACCTGTTGGGCATGCGCAACCACCTCTGAGACGTACCAGAACCACATGCCGAGCAGGCTGGAACCACCTACCGGACAGACCGGAATCACCTTTCGGGCATGCCGGAACCACCTCTCAGATATGCCAGAACCACGTGCCAATGACCCCGGAAGCACCTGCCGAGCACGCCGGAACCACCTGCTCGACTCGCCAGAATCACCTGCCGGACACGCAAAAATCACCTGCAGGCTACGCCACAACTAGTTGGGGAACACTTCGGAATCACGTGCCGTGCTTGCTGGAACCACCTGCCGGTCATGCCAAAATCACCTGCCAACTACGCCAGTACCACTTGGCGGACACTGTGGAAACACCTGTCGGGCCGGCCGGAACCACATCTCAGACGTGCCAGAACCACGTGCATGAGATGCTGGAACCACACCCCGAACAGACGGAAAACACCTGCCAGACCCGTCTGAACAACCTGCCGAGCACGCCGGAGCCACCTGCTCGACTCGCCGGAACCACCTACCTGACATGCTCAAATCACCAGAGGGGTATGCCAGAACCACTTGGCGGACACTCCGGAATCATCTGCCGGACATGCCGGAACCAGCTCTCAGACACACCAGAACCACGTGCCGGAGACGCCGGAAGCACCTGCCAAGCACGTTGGAACCCCCTGCTCAACTCGCCTGAACCACCTGCCGGACATGCCAAAATCACCTGCCGACTATGCCAGAACCACTTGGCGGACACTCCGGAATCATCTGCCGGACATGCCGGAACCAGCGCTCAGACACACCAGAACCAAGTGTCGGAGACGCCGGAAGCACCTGCCCAGCATGCCGGAGCCACCTGCTCGACTCGCCAGAAACACCTGCCGGACACGCCAAAATCACCTGCCGGGTACGCCAGAACCACCTGGCGGACACTCCGAAATCACCTGTCGCGCATGCCGGAACCACCTCTCAGACGTGCCGGAAGCACGTGCCAGACACGCCGGAAACACCTACCGGACAGACCGGAACCACCTGCCAAGAACGCCGGAGCCACCTGTTCGACTCGCTGGAACCACCTGCCGGACAGGCCAATATGAAGTGCTGGCTATGCCAGAACCACATGGGGGACAGTCCGGGATCACCTGCCAGCCATGGCGGAACCACCTCTCAGACGTACCAGAACCACCTGCCGGAGAAGCTGGAAACACGTCCTGGACAGACTGGAACCACGTGACGGCCATGCCTGAACCACCTGCCGAGCACGGCGGAACCACCTGCCGGACACGCCAAAATCACCTGCGGGCTACGCCAGAACCACTTGGACGACTCTCCGAAATGACCTGCCGGGCATGTTGGAACCACCTCTCATACGTGCCAGAAGCACGTGGCGGACAGTCCGGAATCACCTGTTGGGCATACTCAACCACCTCTGAGACGTACCAGAACCACGTGCCGTGCACGCCGGAACCACCTACCGGACAGACCGGAATCAACTTTTGGGCATGCCGGAACCACCAGTCAGATGTGCCAGAAACACGTGCCGGAGACGCCGGAAGCACCTGCCGAGCACGTCGCAACCACCTGCTCAACTCGCCTGAACCACCTGCCGGACACGCCAAAATCACCTGCCCGCTACACCAGCACCACTTCGGGGACGAGCCGGAATCACGTGAGGGGCATGCCGGCACAGCCTCTCAGACTGAACCTCGTGCCGGACACCACAGAACCACCTGCCGGACAGACCGGAACCACCTGCCGGACACGCCGGAACCACCGGCTCGACCCGCCGGAACGACCGCTGGACATGCAAAATCACCTGCCGGCTACGCCGGAAACACTTGGCGAACACTCCGAAATCACCTGCCGGGCATGACGGAACCACCTCTCAGATATGCCAGAACCACGTGCCAATGACCCCAGAAGCGCCTGCCGAGCACGCCGGAACCACCTGCTCGACTCGCCAGAACCACCTGCCGGACATGCAAAAATCACCTGCCGGCTACGCCACAACCAGTTGGGGAACACTTCGGAATCACCTGCCGGGCTTGCTGGAACCACCTGCCGGTCATGCCAAAATCACGTGCCAACTACGCCAGTACCACTTGGCGGACACTGTGGAAACACCTGTCGGGCCGGCCGGAACCACATCTCAGATGTGCCAGAACCATGTGCATGAGATGCTGGAACCACACCCGGAACAGACGGAAAACACCTGCCAGACCCGTCTGAACAACCTGCCGAGCACGCCGGAGCCACCTGCTCGACTCGCCGGAACCACCTACCTGACATGCTCAAATCACCAGAGGGGTATGCCAGAACCACTTGGCGGACACTCCGGAATCATCTGCCGGACATGCCGGAACCAGCTCTCAGACACACCAGAACCACGTGCCGGAGACGCCGGAAGCACCTGCTGAGCATGCCGGAGCCACCTGCTCGACTCGCCAGAAACACCTGCCGGACACGCCAAAATCACCTGCGGGCTACGCCAGAACCACTTGGACGACTCTCCGAAATGACCTGCCGGGCATGTTGGAACCACCTCTCAGACGTGCCAGAAGCACGTGGCGGACAGTCCGGAATCACCTGTTGGGCATACGCAACCACCTCTGAGACGTACCAGAACCACGTGCCGTGCACGCCGGAACCACCTACCGGACAGACCGGAATCAACTTTTGGGCATGCCGGAACCACCAGTCAGATGTGCCAGAAACACGTGCCGGAGACGCCAGAAGCACCTGCCGAGCACGTCGCAACCACCTGCTCAACTCGCCTGAACCACCTGCCGGACACGCCAAAATCACCTGCCCGCTACACCAGCACCACTTCGGGGACAAGCTGGAATCACGTGAGGGGCATGCCGGCACAGCCTCTCAGACTGAACCTCGTGCCGGACACCACAGAAACACCTGCCGGACAGACCGGAACCACCTGCCGGACACGCCGGAACCACCGGCTCGACCCGCCGGAATGACCGCTGGACATGCAAAATCACCTGCCGGCTATGCCGGAAACACTTTGCGAACACTCCGGAATCACCTGCCGCGCATGCCGGAACCACCTCTCAGACGTGCCGGAAGCACGTGCCGGACACGCCGGAAACACCTACCGGACAGACAGGAACCACCTGCCGAGAACGCCGGAGCCACCTGTTCGACTCGCTGGAACCACCTGCCGGACAGGCCAATATCAACTGCTGGCTATGCCAGAACCACCTGGGGGACAGTCCGGGATCACCTGCCAGCCATGGCGGAACCACCTCTCAGACGTACCAGAACCACCTGCCGGAGAAGCTGGAAACACGTCCTGGACAGTCTGGAACCACCTGCCGGCCAAGCCTGAACCACCTGCCAAGCACAACGGAACAACCTGCCAGACACGCCAAAATCACCTGCGTGTTATGCCAGAACCACTTGGAGGACTCTCTGGGATGACCTGCCGGGCATGCCGGAACCACCTCTCAGACGTGCCAGAACCATGTGGCCGACAGTCCGGAATCACCTGTTGGGCATGCGCAACCACCTCTGAGACGTACCAGAACCACATGCCGTGCAGGCTGGAACCACCTACCGGACAGACCGGAATCACCTTTCGGGCATGCCGGAACCACCTGTCAGATGTGCCAGAAACACGTGCCGGAGACGCCGGAAGCACCTGCCAAGCACGTTGGAACCACCTGCTCAACTCGCCTGAACCACCTGCCGGACATGCCAAAATCACCTGCCGACTATGCCAGAACCACCTGGCGAACACTCCGGAATCACTTGCCGGGCATGCAGGAACCACCTCTCAGACATGCCAGAACCCCGTGCCAATGACCCCGGAAGCACCAGCCGAGCACGCCGGAACCACCTGCTCGACTCGCCAGAACCACCTGCCAATCACGCAAAAATCACCTGCCGGCTACGCCACAACCAGTTGGGGAACACTTTGGAATCACCTGCCAGGCTTGCTGGAACCACCTGCCAGTCATGCCAAAATCACCTGCCAACTATGCCAGAACCGCTTGGCGGACACTGCGGAAACACCTGTCGGGCCGGCTGGAACCACATCTCAGACGTGCCAGAAACATGTTCATGAGATGCTGGAACCACACCCCTAACAGACGGATACCACCTGCCAGAACCACCTGAACCAGCTGCTGAGCACGCCGGAACCACCTGCTCGACTCACCGGTACCACCTCCCTGACACGCCAAAATCACCTGCTGGGTATGCCAGAACCACTTGGCGGACACTCCGGAATCATCTGCTGGACATGCCGGAACCAGATCTCAGACACACCAGAACCAAGTGCCGGAGACGCCGGAAGCACCTGCCGAGCATGCCAGAGCCACCTGCACGACTCGCCAGAAACACCTGCCGGACACGCCAAAATCACCTGCCGGGTACGCCAGAACCACCTGGCGGACACTCCGGAATCACCTGCCGCGCATGCCGGAACCACCTCTCAGACGTGCCGGAAGCACGTGCCAGACACGCCGGAAACACCTACCGGACAGACCGGAACCACCTGCCAAGAACGCCGGAGCCACCTGTTCGACTCGCTGGAACCACCTGCCGGACAGGCCAATATCAACTGCTGGCTATGCCAGAACCACCTGGGGGACGGTCCGGGATCACCTGCCAGCCATGGCGGAACCACCTCTCAGACGTACCAGAACCACCTCCCGGAGAAGCTGGAAACACGTCCTCGACAGACTGGAACCACGTGACGGCCATGCCTGAACCACCTGCCGAGCACGGCGGAACCACCTGCCGGACACGCCAAAATCACCTGCGGGCTACGCCAGAACCACTTGGACGACTCTCCGAAATGACCTGCCGGGCATGTTGGAACCACCTCTCAGACGTGCCAGAAGCACGTGGCGGACAGTCCGGAATCACCTGTTGGGCATACGCAACCACCTCTGAGACGTACCAGAACCACGTGCCGTGCACGCCGGAACCACCTACCGGACAGACCGGAATCAACTTTTGGGCATGCCGGAACCACCAGTCAGATGTGCCAGAAACACGTGCCGGAGACGCCGGAAGCACCTGCCGAGCACGTCGCAACCACCTGCTCAACTCGCCTGAACCACCTGCCGGACATGCCAAAATCACCTGCCCGCTACACCAGCACCACTTCGGGGAGAAGCCGGAATCACCTGAGGGGCATGCCGGCACAGCCTCTCAGACTGAACCTCGTGCCGGACACCACAGAACCACCTGCCGGACAGACCGGAACCACCTGCCGGACACGCCGGAACCACCGGCTCGACCCGTCGGAACGACCGCTGGACATGCAAAATCACCTGCCGGCTACGCCGGAAACACTTGGCGAACACTCCGGAATCACTTGCCGGGCATGCCGGAACCACCTCTCTGACATGCCAGAACCCCGTGCCAATGACCCCTGAAGCACCAGCCGAGCACGCCGGAACCGCCTGCTCGACTCGCCAGAACCACCTGCCGATCACGCAAAAATCACCTGCCGGCTACGCCACAACCAGTTGGTGAACACTTTGGAATCACCTGCCAGGCTTGCTGGAACCACCTGCCAGTCATGCCAAAATCACCTGCCAACTACGCCAGAACCGCTTGGCGGACACTGCGGAAACACCTGTCGGGCCGGCTGGAACCACATCTCAGACGTGCCAGAAACGTGTTCATGAGATGCTGGAACCACACCCCGAACAGACGGATACCACCTGCCAGAACCGCCTGAACCACCTGCTGAGCACGCAGGAACCACCTGCTCGACTCACCGGTACCACCTCCCTGACACGCCAATATCACCTGCTGGGTATGCCAGAACCACTTGGCGGACACTCCGGAATCATCTGCCGGACATGCCGGAACCAGCTCTCAGACACACCAGAACCAAGTGCCGGAGACGCCGGAAGCACCTGCCGAGCATGCCGGAGCCACCTTCTCGACTCGCCAGAAACACCTGCCGGACACGCCAAAATCACCTGCCGGGTACGCCAGAACCACCTGGCGGACACTCCGAAATCACCTGTCGCGCATGCCGGAACCACCTCTCAGACGCGCCGGAAGCACGTGCCGGACACGCCGGAATCACCTACCGGACAGACCGGAACCACCTGCCGAGCACGCCGGAGCCACCTGTTCGACTCGCTGGAACCACCTGCCGGACAGGCCAATATCAACTGCTGGCTATGCCAGAACCACCTGGGGGACGGTCCAGAATCACCTGCCAGCCATGGCGGAACCACCTCTCAGACGGACCAGAACCACCTGCCGGAGAATCTGGAAACACGTCCTGGACAGTCTGGAACCACCTGCCGGCCAAGCCTGAACCACCTGCCAAGCACAACGGAACAACCTGCCAGACACGCCAAAATCACCTGCGTGTTATGCCAGAACCACTTGGAGGACTCTCTGGGATGACCTGCCGGGCATGCCGGAACCACCTCTCAGACGTGCCAGAACCATGTGGCGGACAGTCCGGAATCACCTGTTGGGCATGCGCAACCACCTCTGAGACGTACCAGAACCACATGCCGTGCAGGCTGGACCCACCTACCGGACAGACCGGAATCACCATTTGGGCATGCCGGAACCACCTGTCAGATGTGCCAGAAACACGTGCCGGAGACGCCGGAAGCACCTGCCAAGCACGTTGGAACCACCTGCTCAACTCGCCTGAACCACCTGCCGGACATGCCAAAATCACCTGCCGACTATGCCAGAACCACTTGGCGAACACTCCGGAATCACTTGCCGGGCATGCAGGAACCACCTCTCAGACATGCCAGAACCCCGTGCCAATGACCCCAGAAGCACCAGCCGAGCACGCCGGAACCACCTGCTCGACTCGCCAGAGCCACCTGCCGATCACGCAAAAATCACCTGCTGGCTACGCCACAACCAGTTGGTGAACACTTTGGAATCAGCTGCCAGGCTTGCTGGAACCACCTGCCGGTCATGCCAAAATCAACTGCCAACTACGCCAGAACCGCTTGGCGCTCACTGCGGAAACACCTGTCGGGCCGGCTGGAACCACATCTCTAACGTGCCAGAAACGGGTTCATGAGATGCTGGAACCACACCCCGAACAGTCGGATACCACCTGCCAGAACCACCTGAAACACCTGCTGAGCACGCCGGAACCACCTGCTCGACTCACCGGTACCACCTCCCTGACACGCCAAAATCACCTGCTGGGTATGCCAGAACCACTTGGCGGACACTCCGGAATCATCTGCCGGACATGACGGAACCAGCTCTCAGACACACCAGAACCAAGTGCCGGAGACGCCGGAAGCACCTGCCGAGCATGCCAGAGCCACCTGCTCGACTCGCCAGAAACACCTGCCGGACACGCCAAAATCACCTGCCGGCTACGCCACAACCAGTTGGGGAAAACTTCGGAATCACCTGCCGGGCTTGCTGGAACCACCTGCCGGTCATGCCAAAATCACCTGCCAACTACGCCAGTACCACTTGGCGGACACTGTGGAAACACCTGTCGGGCCGGCCGGAACCACATCTCAGACGTGCCAGAACAATGTGCATGAGATGCTCGAACCACACCCCGAACAGACGGTAAACACCTGCCAGACCCGTCTGAACAACCTGCCGAGCACGCCGGAGAGACCTGCTCGACTCGCCGGAACCACCTACCTGACATGCCCAAATCACCAGCCGGGTATGCCAGAACCACTTGGCGGACACTCCGGAATCATCTGCCGGACATGCCAGAACCAGCTCTCAGACACACCAGAACCACGTGCCGGAGACGCCGGAAGCACCTGCCGAGCATGCCGGAGCCACCTGCTCGACTCGCCAGAAACACCTGCCGGACACGCCAAAATCACCTGCCGGGTACGTCAGAACCACCTGGCGGACACTCCGAAACCACCTGTCGCGCATGCCGGAACCACCTCTCAGACGTGCCGGAAGCACGTGCCGGACACGCCGGAATCACCTACCGGACAGACCGGAACCACCTGCCGAGCACGCCGGAGCCACCTGTTCGACTCGCTGGAACCACCTGCCGGACAGGCCAATATCAACTGCTGGCTATGCCAGAACCACCTGGGGGACGGTCCGGAATCACCTGCCAGCCATGGCGGAACCACCTCTCAGACGTACCAGAACCACCTGCCGGAGATGCTGGAAACGCGTCCTGGACAGACTGGAACCACGTGACGGCCATGCCTGAACCACCTGCCGAGCACGGCGGAACCACCTGCCGGACACGCCAAAATCACCTGCGGGCTACGCCAGAACCACTTGGACGACTCTCCGAAATGACCTGCCGGGCATGTTGGAACCACCTCTCAGACGTGCCAGAAGCACGTGGCGGACAGTCCGGAATCACCTGTTGGGCATACGCAACCACCTCTGAGACGTACCAGAACCACGTGCCGTGCACGCCGGAACCACCTACCGGACAGACCGGAATCAACTTTTGGGCATGCCGGAACCACCAGTCAGATGTGCCAGAAACACGTGCCGGAGACGCCGGAAGCACCTGCCGAGCACGTCGCAACCACCTGCTCAACTCGCCTGAACCACCTGCCGGACACGCCAAAATCACCTGCCAGCTACACCAGCACCACTTCGGGGACAAGCCGGAATCACGTGAGGGGCATGCCGGCACAGCCTCTCAGACTGAACCTCGTGCCGGACACCACAGAACCACCTGGCGGACACGCCGGAACCACCGGCTCGACCCGCCGGAACGACCGCTGGACATGCAAAATCACCTGCCGGCTACGCCGGAAACACTTGGCGAACACTCCGGAATCACCTGCCGGGCATGCCGGAACCACCTCTCAGATATGCCAGAAACACGTGCCGGAGACGCCGGAAGCACCTGCCAAGCACGTTGGAACCACCTGCTCAACTCGCCTGAACCCCCTGCCGGACATGCCAAAATCACCTGCCGACTATGCCAGAACCACTTGGCGAACACTCCGGAATCACTTGCCGGGCATGCAGGAACCCCGTCTCAGACATGCCAGAACCCCGTGCCAATGACCCCGGAAGCACCAGCCGAGCACGCCGGAACCACCTGCTCGACTCGCCAGAACCACCTGCCGATCACGCAAAAATCACCTGCCGGCTACGCCACAATCAGTTGGTGAACACTTTGGAATCACCTGCCAGGCTTGCTGGAACCACCTGCCAGTCATGGCAAAATCACCTCCCAACTACGCCAGAACCGCTTGGCGGACACTGCGGAAACACCTGTCGGGCCGGCTGGAACCACATCTCAGACGTGCCAGAAACGCGCTCATGAGATGCTGGAACCACACCCCGAAAAGACGGATACCACCTGCCAGAACCGCCTGAACCACCTGCTGAGCACGCCGGAACCACCTGCTCGACTCACCGGTACCACCTCCCTGACACGCCAAAATCACCTGCTGGGTATGCCAGAACCACTTGGCGGACACTCCGGAATCATCTGCCGGACATGACGGAACCAGCTCTCAGACACACCAGAACCAAGTGCCGGAGACGCCGGAAGCACCTGCCGAGCATGCCAGAGCCACCTGCTCGACTCGCCAGAAACACCTGCCGGACACGCCAAAATCACCTGCCGGGTACGCCAGAACCACCTGGCGGACACTCCGAAACCACCTGTCGCGCATGCCGGAACCACCTCTCAGACGTGCCGGAAGCACGTGCCGGACACGCCGGAATCACCTACCGGGCAGACCGGAACCACCTGCCGAGCACGCCGGAGACACCTGTTCGACTCGCTGGAACCACCTGCCGGACAGGCCAATATCAACTGCTGGCTATGCCAGAACCACCTGGGGGACGGTCCGGAATCACCTGCCAGCCATGGCGGAACCACCTCTCAGACGTACCAGAACCACCTGCCGGAGAAGCTGGAAACACGTCCTGGACAGTCTGGAACCACCTGCCGGCCAAGCCTGAACCAACTGCCAAGCACAACGGAACAACCTGCCAGACACACCAAAATCACCTGCGTGTTATGCCAGAACCACTTGGAGGACTCTCTGGGATGACCTGCCGGGCATGCCGGAACCACCTCTCAGACGTGCCAGAACCATGTGGTGGACAGTCCGGAATCACCTGTTGGGCATGCGCAACCACCTCTGAGACGTACCAGAACCACAAGCCGTGCAGGCTGGAACCACCTACCGGACAGACCGGAATCACCTTTCGGGCATGCCGGAACCACCTGTCAGATGTGCCAGAAACACGTGCCGGAGACGCCGGAAGCACCTGCCAAGCACGTAGGAACCACCTGCTCAAATCGCCTGAACCACCTGCCGGACATGCCAAAATCACCTGCCGAGTATGCCAGAACCACTTGGCGAACACTCCGGAATCACTTGCCAGGCATGCAGGAACCACCTCTCAGACATGCCAGAACCCCGTGCCAATGACCCCAGAAGCACCAGCCGAGCACGCCAGAGCCACCTGCTCGACTCGCCAGAACCACCTGCCGATCACGCAAAAATCACCTGCCGGCTACGCCACAACCAGTTGGTGAACACTTTGGAATCACCTGCCAGGCTTGCTGGAACCACCTGCCAGTCATGCCAAAATCACCTGCCAACTAAGCCAGAACCGCGTGGCGGACACTGCGGAAACACCTGTCGGGCCGGCTGGAACCACATCTCAGACGTGCCAGAAACGTGTTCATGAGATGCTGGAACCACACCCCGAACAGACGGATACCACCTGCCAGAACCGCCTGAACCACCTGCTGAGCACGCCGGAACCACCTGCTCGACTCACCGGTACCACCTCCCTGACACGCCAAAATCACCTGCTGGGTATGCCAGAACCACTTGGCGGACACTCCGGAATCATCTGCCGGACATGCCGGAACCAGCTCTCAGACACACCAGAACCAAGTGCCGGAGACGCCGGAAGCACCTGCCGAGCATGCCGGAGCCACCTGCTCGACTCGCCAGAAACACCTGCCGGACACGCCAAAATCACCTGCGGGCTACGCCAGAACCGCTTAGACGACTCTCCTAAATGACCTGCCGGGCATGTTGGAACCACCTCTCAGACGTGCCCGAAGCACGTGGCAGACAGTCCGGAATCACCTGTTGGGCATACGCAACCACCTCTGACACGTACCAGAACCACGTGCCGTGCACACCGGAACCACCTACCGGACAGACCGGAATCAACTTTTGGGCATGCCGGAACCACCAGTCAGATGTGCCAGAAACACGTGCCGGAGACGCCGGAAGCACCTGCCGAGCACGTCGCAACCACCTGCTCAACTCGCCTGAACCACCTGCCGGACGCGCCAAAATCACCTGCCCGCTACACCAGCACCACTTCGGGGACAAGCCTGAATCACGTGAGGGGCATGCTGGCACAGCCTCTCAGACTGAACCTCGTGCCGGACACCACAGAACCACCTGCCGGACAGACCGGAACCACCTGCCGGACACGCCGGAACCACCGGCTCGACCCGCCGGAACGACCGCTGGACATGCAAAATCACCTGCCGGCTACGCCGGAAAAACTTGGCGAACACTCCAGAACCACCTGCCGGGCATGCCGGAACCACCTCTCAGATATGCCAGAACCACGTGCCAATGACCCCGTAAGCAGCTGCCGAGCACGCAGGAACCACCTGCTCGACTCGCCAGAACCACCTGCCGGACACGCAAAAATGACCTGCCGGCTACGCCACAACCAGTTGGGGAACACTTCGGAATCACCTGCCGGGCTTGCTGGAACCACCTGCCGGTCATGCCAAAATCACCTGCCAACTACGCCAGTACCACTTGGCGGACACTGTGGAAAAACCTGTCGGGCCGGCCGGAACCACATCTCAGATGTGCCAGAACCATGTGCATGAGATGCTGGAACCACACCCCGAACAGACGGAAAACACCTGCCAGACCCGTCTGAACAACCTGCCGAGCACGCCGGAGCCACCTGCTCGACTCGCCGGAACCACCTACCTGACATGCCCAAATCACCAGCCGGGTATGCCAGAACCACTTGGCGGACACTCCGGAATCATCTGCCGGACATGCCGGAACCAGCTCTCAGACACACTAGAACCAAGTGCCGGAGACGCCGGAAGCACCTGCCGAGCATGCCGGAGCCACCTGCTCGACTCGCCAGAAACACCTGCCGGACACGCCAAAATCACCTGCCGGGTATGCCAGAACCACCTGGCGGACACTACAGAATCACATGCCGCGCATGCCAGAACCACCTCTCAGACGTGCCGGAAGCACGTGCCAGACACGCCGGAAACACCTACAGGACAGACCGGAACCACCTGCCAAGAACCCCAGAGCCACCTGTTCGACTCGCTGGAACCACCTGCCGGACAGGCCAACATCAACTGCTGGCTATGCCAGAACCACCTGGGGGACAGTCCGGGATCACCTGCCAGCCATGGCGGAACCACCTCTCAGACGTACCAGAACCACCTGCCGGAGAAGCTGGAAACACGTCCTCGACAGACTGGAACCACGTGACGGCCATGCCTGAACCACCTGCCGAGCACGGCGGAACCACCTGCCGGACACGCCAAAATCAACTGCGGGCTACGCCACAACCACTTGGACGACTCTCCGAAATGACCTGCCGGGCATGTTGGAACCACCTCTCAGACGTGCCAGAAGCATGTGGAGGACAGTCCGGAATCACCTGTTGGGCATACGCAACCACCTCTGAGACGCACCAGAACCACGTGCCGTCCACGCCGGAACCACCTACTGGACAGACCGGAATCAACTTTTGGGCATGCCGGAACCACCAGTCAGATGTGCCAGAAACACGTGCCGGAGACGCCGGAAGCACCTGCCGAGCACGTCGCAACCACCTGCTCAACTCGCCTGAACCACCTGCCTGACACGCCAAAATCACCTGCCCGCTACACCAGCACCACTTCGGGGACAAGCCGGAATCATGTGAGGGGCATGCCGGCACAGCCTCTCAGACTGAACCTCGTGCCGGACACCACAGAACCACCTGCCGGACAGACCGGAACCACCTGCCGGACACGCCGGAACCACCGGCTCGACCCGCCGGAACGACCGCTGGACATGCAAAATCACCTGCCGGCTACGCCGGAAACACTTGGCGAACACTCCGGAATCACCTGCCGGGCATGCCGGAACCACCTCTCAGATATGCCAGAACCACGTGCCAATGACCCCGTAAGCACCTGCCGAGCACGCTGGAACCACCTGCTCGACTCGCCAGAACCACCTGCCGGACACGCAAAAATCACCTGCCGGCTATGCCACAACCAGTTGGGGAACACTTCGGAATCACCAGCCGGGCTTGCTGGAACCACCTGCCGGTCATGCCAAAATCACCTGCCAACTACGCCAGTACCACTTGGCGGACACTGTGGAAACACCTGTCGGGCCGGCTGGAACCACATCTCAGACGTGCCAGAAACGCGCTCATGAGATGCTGGAACCACACCCCGAAAAGACGGATACCACCTGCCAGAACCGCCTGAACCACCTGCTGAGCACGTCGGAACCATCTGCTCGACTCACCGGTACCACCTCCCTGACACGCCAAAATCACCTGCTTGGTATGCCAGAACCACTTGGCGGACACTCCGGAATCATCTGCCGGACATGACGGAACCAGCTCTCAGACACACCAGAACCAAGTGCCGGAGACGCCGGAAGCACCTGCCGAGCATGCCAGAGCCACCTGCTCGACTCGCCAGAAACACCTGCCGGACACGCCAAAATCACCTGCCGGGTACGCCAGAACCACCTGGCGGACACTCCGAAACCACCTGTCGCGCATGCCGGAACCACCTCTCAGACGTGCCGGAAGCACGTGCCGGACACGCCGGAATCACCTACCGGGCAGACCGGAACCACCTGCCGAGCACGCCGGAGACACCTGTTCGACTCGCTGGAACCACCTGCCGGACAGGCCAATATCAACTGCTGGCTATGCCAGAACCACCTGGGGGACGGTCCGGAATCACCTGCCAGCCATGGCAGAACCACCTCTCAGACGTACCAGAACCACCTGCCGGAGAAGCTGGAAACACGTCCTGGACAGTCTGGAACCACCTGCCGGCCAAGCCTGAACCAACTGCCAAGCACAACGGAACAACCTGCCAGACACACCAAAATCACCTGCGTGTTATGCCAGAACCACTTGGAGGACTCTCTGGGATGACCTGCCGGGCATGCCGGAACCACCTCTCAGACGTGCCAGAACCATGTGGTGGACAGTCCGGAATCACCTGTTGGGCATGCGCAACCACCTCTGAGACGTACCAGAACCACAAGCCGTGCAGGCTGGAACCACCTACCGGACAGACCGGAATCACCTTTCGGGCATGCCGGAACCACCTGTCAGATGTGCCAGAAACACGTGCCGGAGACGCCGGAAGCACCTGCCAAGCACGTAGGAACCACCTGCTCAAATCGCCTGAACCACCTGCCGGACATGCCAAAATCACCTGCCGAGTATGCCAGAACCACTTGGCGAACACTCCGGAATCACTTGCCAGGCATGCAGGAACCACCTCTCAGACATGCCAGAACCCCGTGCCAATGACCACAGAAGCACCAGCCGAGCACGCCAGAGCCACCTGCTCGACTCGCCAGAACCACCTGCCGATCACGCAAAAATCACCTGCCGGCTACGCCACAACCAGTTGGTGAACACTTTGGAATCACCTGCCAGGCTTGCTGGAACCACCTGCCGGTCATGCCAAAATCACCTGCCAACTACGCCAGAACCGCGTGGCGGACACTGGGGAAACACCTGTCGGGCCGGCCGGAACCACATCTCAGACGTGCCAGAAACATGTTCATGAGATGCTGGAACCACACCCTGAACAGACGGATACCACCTGCCAGAACCGCCTGAACCACCTGCTGAGCACGCTGGAACCACCTGCTCGACTCACCGGTACCACCTCCCTGACACGCCAAAATCACCTGCTGGGTATGCCAGAACCACTTGGCGGACACTCCGGAATCATCTGCCGGACATGCCGGAACCAGCTCTCAGACACACCAGAACCAAGTGCCGGAGACGCCGGAAGCACCTGCCGAGCATGCTGGAGCCACCTGCTCGACTCGCCAGAAACACCTGCCGGACACGCCAAAATCACCTGCCGGGTATGCCAGAACCACCTGGCGGACACTACGGAATCACCTGCCGCGCATGCCGGAACCACCTCTCAGACGTGCCGGAAGCACGTGTCGGACACGCCGGAAACACCTACCGGACAGACCGGAACCACCTGCCAAGAACGCCGGAGCCACCTGTTCGACTCGCTGGAACCACCTGCCGGACAGGCCAATATCAACTGCTGGCTATGCCAGAACCACCTGGGGGACAGTCCGGGATCACCTGCCAGCCATGGCGGAACCACCTCTCAGACGTACCAGAACCACCTGCCGGAGAAGCTGGAAACACGTCCTGGACAGACTGGAACCACATGACGGCCATGCCTGAACCACCTGCCGAGCACGGCGGAACCACCTGCCGGACACGCCAAAATCACCTGCGGGCTACGCCAGAACCACTTGGACGACTCTCCGAAATGACCTGCCGGGCATGTTGGAACCACCTCTCAGACGTGCCCGAAGCACGTGGCAGACAGTCCGGAATCACCTGTTGGTCATACGCAACCACCTCTGACACGTACCAGAACCAGGTGCCGTGCACGCCGGAACCACCGACCGGACAGACCCGAATCAACTTTTGGGCATGCCGGAACCACCAGTCAGATGTGCCAGAAACACGTGCCGGAGACGCCGGAAGCACCTGCCGAGCACGTCGCAACCACCTGCTCAACTCGCCTGAACCACCTGCCGGACACGCCAAAATCACCTGCCCGCTACACCAGCACCACTTCGGGGACAAGCCGGAATCACGTGAGGGGCATGCCGGCACAGCCTCTCAGACAGAACCTCGTGCCGGACACCACAGAACCACCTGCCGGACAGACCGGAACCACCTGCCGGACACGCCGGAACCACCGGCTCGACCCGCCGGAACGACCGCTGGACATGCAAAATCACCTGCCGGCTACGCCGGAAACACTTGGCGAACACTCTGGAATCACCTGCCGGTCATGCCGGAACCACCTCTCAGATATGCCAGAACCACGTGCCAATGACCCCAGAAGCACCTGCCGAGCACGCCGGAACCACCTGCTCGACTCGCAAGAACCATCTGCCGGACACGCAAAAATCACCTGCCGGCTACGCCTCAACCAGTTGGTGAACACTTCGGAATCACCTGCCGGGCTTGCTGGAACCACCTGCCGGTCATGCCAAAATCACCTGCCAACTACGCCAGTACCACTTGGCAGACACTGTGGAAACACCTGTCGGGCCGGCCGGAACCACATCTCAGACGTGCCAGAACCATGTGCATGAGATGCTGGAACCACACCCCGAACAGACGGAAAACACCTGCCAGACCAGTCTGAACAACCTGCCGAGCACGCCGGAGCCACCTGCTCGACTCGCCGGAACCACCTAACTGACATGCCCAAATCACCAGCCGGGTATGCCAGAACCACTTGGCGGACACTCCGGAATCATCTGCCGGACATGCCGGAACCAGCTCTCAGACACACCAGAACCAAGTGCCGGAGACGCCGGAAGCACCTGCCGAGCATGCCGGAGCCACCTGCTCGACTCGCCAGAAACACCTGCCTGACACGCCAAAATCACCTGCCGGGTATGCCAGAACCTCCTGGCGGACACTACGGAATCACCTGCCGCGCATGCCGGAACCACCTCTCAGACGTGCCGGAAGCACGTGCCAGACACGCCGGAAACACCTGCCGGACAGACCGGAACCACCTGCCAAGAACGCCGGAGCCACCTGTTCGACTCGCTGGAACCACCTGCCGGACACGCCAAAATCACCTGACGGGTACGCCAGAAACACTTGGCGGACGCTCCGAATTCACCTGTCGGGCGTTCCGGAGCCACCTCTCAGACGTGCCAGAACCATGTTCTGGACACGCCGGTACCACCTGCACAGTATGCCGGAACCAGCTGATCCACTCCCCAGAAACACCTAGTGGACACGCCAAAATCAACTGCCGGCTACGCCAGAACCATTCGGCAGACACTCCGGAATCACATGCCAGGCATTCCGGAACCACCTCTCACAGGTGCCAGAACCAAATCCCGGACACTCTGGTATCACCTGCCGGGCATGCCGGAACCATCTCTGAGACGCGCAAGAACCACATGCCGGACACGCCGGAACCACCTGCTGGGCATGCCGGAACCACCTCTCAGCGGTGCCAGAACCACATGCTGGACACTCCAGAATCACCTGCCGGGCAAGCCGGAACCACCTGCTGGAGATATCGGAACCACCTGCCGGACATGCCGGAACCAGCTGCCAGACATGCCGCAACCACCGGCGCGACTAGCCGGAACCATTGCCGGATATGCAAAATCACCTGCCGGCTACGTGAGAACCACTTGGCGAACACTCCGGAATCACCTGCCGGGCATGGCGGAACCACCTCTCAGACATGCCGGCACCACATGCCAATGACACCGGAAGCACCTGCCGAGCACGCCAGAGCAACCTGCTCGACTCGCCAAAACCACCTGCTGGACACGCCAAAATCACCTGCCGGCTACGCCACAACCATTTGGTGAACTCTTCGGAATCACCTGACGGGCTGGCTGGAACCACCTGCCGGTCACGCCAACATCACATGCCAGGTATGCCAGAACCACTTGGCGGACACTCCGGAAACACCTGTCGGGCCGGCCGGAACCACCTCTCAGACGTGCCAGAACCATGTGCCTGAGATGCCGGAACCACTCCCCGAACAGACCGAAACCACCTGCCAGACCCGCCTGAACCCCCTGGCGAACACGCCTGATCCACCTGCTCAACTAGCCGGAACCACCTTCCTGACACGCCAAAATCACCTGCCAGGTATACCAGAACCACTTGGTGGACACTCCGGAATCATCTGCCGGACATGCCAGAACCAGCTCTCAGACACACCAGAACCACGTGCAAGAGACGCCAGAAGCACCAGCTGAGCATGCCTGAGCCACCTGCTCGACTCGCAAGAAACACCTGTCAGACATGCCAAAATCACCTGCCGGGTATGCCAGAAACACTTGGCAGACGCTCCGGAATGACCTGTCGGGCGTGCCGGAACCACCTCTCAGACTTGCCAGAACCATGTTCTGGACACGCCGGTACCACCTGCCGAGTATGCCGGAACCAGCTGATCCACTCCCCAGAACCACCTAGTGGACACGCCAAAATCAACTGGCGGCTACGCTGGAACCACCAGCTCGACTCGCCGGAACCACCGCCGGACATTCAAAGTCACCTGCCGGCTACGCCAGAACCACTTGGCAAACACTCCAGAATCACGTGCCGGGCATACCGGATCACCTCTCAGAGGTGCCAGAACCACATGCCGGACACTCCGGAATCACCTGCCGGGCAAACCGGAACCATCTCTCAGACGTGCCAGAACCATGTTCCGGACACGCCGGTACCACCTGCCGAGCTCGCCGGAACCACCCGCTGGACACGCCAAAATCACCTGCCGGCTACGCCCGAACCACTGGCGAACACTCCTGAATCACCTGCCGGGCTGGCTGGAACCACCTGCCGGTCACGCCTACATCAACTTTCAGCTACGCCAGAACCAATTGGCGGACACTCCGGAAACACCTGTCCGGCCGGCCGGAACCACCTCTCAGACGTGCCAGAACCATGAGCCTGAGATGCCGGAACCACTCCCCGAACAGACCGAAACCACCTGCCAGACCCGCCTGAACCCCCTGGCGAGCACGCCTGATCCACCTGCTCAACTAGCCGGAACCACCTTCCTGACACGCCAAAATCACCTGCCGGCTACGCCACAATCATTTGGTGAACTCTTCGGAATCACCTGCCGGGCTGGCTCCAGGACCTCTCGGCAGACACTCCGGAACCACCTGCCGGGCATGGCGGAACCACCTCTCAGACATGCCGGAACCACATGCCAATGACACCGGAAGCACCTGCCGAGCACGCCAGAACCACCTGCTCGACTCGCCAAAACCACCTGCTGGACACGCCAAAATCACCTGCCGGCTACGCCACAACCATTTGGTGAACTCTTCGGAATCACCTGCCGGGCTGGCTGGAACCACCTGCCGGTCACGCAAACATCAACTGCCAGCTATGCCAGAACCACTTGGCGGACACCATGGAAACAACTGTCGGGCATGCCGGAATCACCTATCAGATGTGCCAGAATCATGTGCCTGAGATGCAGGAACGACACCCCGAACAGCCCGAAACAACCTGCCAGACCCGCCTGAACCACCGGCTGAGCACGCCGGAACCACCTACTCGACTCGCCGGAATCACCTACCTGACACACTAAAATCACCTGCCGGGTATGCCACAACCACTTGGTGGACACTCCGGAATCATCTGCTGGACATGCCAGAACCAGCTCTCAGACACACCAGAACCACGTGCCAGACACGCCGGAAGCACCTGCTGATCATGCCTGAGCCAAAAGCTCGACTTGCAAGAAACACCTGCCCGACACGCCAAAATCACCTGCCGGCTACGCCAGAACCACTCGGCAGACACTCCGGAATCACATGCCAGGCATTCCGGAACCACCTCTCAGAGGTGCCAGAACCAAATGCCGGACATTCCGGTATCACCTGCCGGGCATGCCGGAACCACCTCTCAGAGGTGCCAGAACCACATGCCGGACATCCCAGAACCACCTGCCCGACAGACCGGAAACACCTGCCGGACACGCCGGAACCACCAGCTCGACTCGCCGGAACCACCGCCGGACATGCAAAATGACCTGCCGGCTACGCCAGAACCTCGTGGCGGACACTCCGGAATCACCTGTCGGGCAAGCAGGAACCAACTCTCAGACGTGCAAGAACCTCATGCCGGACACGCCCGAACCACTTGCCGGACAGACCGGAAACACCTGTTGGACACGCCAGAACCACTCGGCAGACACTCTGGAATCACATGCAAGGCATCCCGGAACCACCTCTCAGAGGTGCCAGAACCACATGCCGGACACTCCGGAATCACCTGCCGGGCATGGCGGAACCATCTCTCAGACGTGCCAGAACCATGTTCCGGACACGCCGGTACCACCTGCCGAGCTCGCCGGAACCACCTGCTGGACACGCCAAAATCACCTGCCGGCTACGCCAGAACCATTCAGCAGACACTCCGGAATCACCTGCCGGGCTGGCTGGAACCACCTGCCGGTCACGCCAACATCACCTTTCAGCTACGCCGGAACCACTTGGCGGACACTCCGGAAACACCTGTAGGGCCGGCCGGAACCACCTCTCAGACGTGCCAGAACCATGTGCCTGAGATGCCGGAACCACACCCCGAACAGACCGAAACCACCTGCCAGACCCGCCTGAACCCCCTGGCGAGCACGTCTGATCCACCTGCTCAACTAGCCGGACCCACCTTTCAGACACGCCAAAATCACCTGCCAGGTCTACCAGAACCACTTGGTGGACACTCCGGAATCATCTGCCGGAAATGCCAAACCAGCCCTCTGACACACCAGAACCAGGTGCCGGACACGCCGGAAGCACCTGCTGATCATGAGTGAGCCACATGCTCGACTTGCAAGGAACACCTGACAGACACGCCAAAATCACCTGCCGGGTACGCCAGAACCACGTGGCGGGCACTCCGGAATCACCTGTCGGGCATGCCGGAACCAACTCTCAGACGTGCCAGAACCTCGTGCAGGACACGCCAGAACCACCTGCCGGACAGACCGGAACCACCTGCTGGACACGCCTGAACCACCGGCTCGACTCGCCGGAACCACCGCCGGACATGCAAAATGACCTGCCGGCTACGCCAGAACCACTTGCCGAACACTCCAGAATCACCTGACGGGCATGCCGGAACCACCACTCTAACTTGCCAGAACCATGTTCTGGACACGCCGGTACCACCTGACGAGTATGCCGGAACCAGCTGATCCACTCCCCAGAACACCTGCTGGACACGCCAGAATCACCTGCCGGCTACGCCAGAACCACTCAGCAGACACTCCAGAATCACATGCCAGGCATTCCGGAACTACCTCTCAGAGGTGCCAGAACCACATGCCGGACACTCCGGAATCACCTGTCGGGCGTGCCGGAACCACCTCTCAGACTTGCCAGAACCATGTTCTGGACACGCCGGGACCACCTGCCGAGTATGCCGGAACCAGCTGATACACTCCCCAGAACCACCTAGTGGACACGCCAAAATCAACTGCCGGCTATGCCAGAACCACTCGGCAGACACTCCGGAATCACATGCCAGGCATTCCGGAACCACCTCTCAGAGGTGCCAGAACCAAATGCCGGACACTCCCGTATCACCTGCCGGGCATGCCGGAACCACCTCTCAGATGTGCCAGAACCACATGACGGACACTCAAGAATCACCTGCCGGGCATGCCGGAACCACCTGCCGGACATGCCGGAACCACCGGCTCGACTCGCCGGAACCATTGCCGGACACGCAAAATCACCTGCCGGGTATGCCACAACCACTTGGTGGACACTCCGGAATCATCTGCCGGTCATGCCAGAACCAGCTCTCAGACACACCAGAACCACGTGCCAGACACGCCGGAAGCACCTGCTGAGCATGCCTGAGCCAAATGCTCGACTTGCAAGAAACACCTGCCAGACACGCCAAAATCACCTGCTGGCTACGCCAGAACCACTTGGCGAACACCCCGGAATCACCTGTCGGGCATGCTGGAACCACCTCTCAGACTTGCCAGAACCATGTTCCGGACACGCCGGTACCACCTGCCGAGTATGCCCCAACCACCTGATAGACTCCCCAGAACCACCTGCTGGACACGCCAGAATCACCTGCCGGCTACGCCAGAACCACTAGGCAGACATTCCGGAATCACCTGCCGGGCTGGCTGGAACCACCTGCCAGTCTCGCCAACATCACCTTTCAGGTACGCCGGAACCACTTGGCGGACACTCCGGAAACACCTGTAGGGCCGGCCGGAACCACATCTCAGACGTGCCAGAACCATGTGCCTGAGATGCCGGAACCAAACCCCGAAAAGAACGAAACCACCTGCCAGACCCGCCTGAATCCCCTGGCGAGCACGTCTGATCCACCTGCTCAACTAGCCGGAACCACCTTCCAGACACGCCAAAATCACCTGGCAGGTATACCAGAACCACTTGGTGGACACTCCGGAATCATCTGCCGGAAACGCCAGAACCAGCCCTCTGACACACCAGAACCAGGTGCCGGACGCCGGAAGCACCTGCTGATCATGCCTGCGACACATGCTCGACTTGCAAGAAACACCTGCCAGACACGCCAAAATCACCTGCCGGGTACGCCAGAAGCACTTGGCGGACACTCCGGAATCACCTGTCGGGCAAGCCGGAACCAACTCTCAGACGTGCCAGAACCTCGTGCCGGACACGCCAGAAACACCTGCCGGACAGACCGGAAACACCTGGCGGACACGCCGGATCCACCGGCTTGACTCGCAGGAACCACCACCGGACATGCAAAATGACCTGCCGGCTACGCCAGAACCACTTGGCGAACACTCCGGAATCACCTGCCGGGCATGGCGTGACCACCTCTCAGACATGCCGGAATCACATGCCAATGACACCGGAAGCACCTGACGAGCACGCCAGAACCACCTGCTCCACTCGCCAAAACCACCTGCTGGACACGCCAAAACCACCTGCCGGCAACGCCACAACCATTTGGTGAACTCTTCGGAATCACCTGCCGGGCTGGCGGGAACCACCTCCCGGTCACGCCAACATCACCTGCCAGCTATGCCAGAACCACTTGGCGGACACCATGGAAACACCTGTCGGGCCGGCCGGAACCACCTATCAGACATGCCAGAACCATGTGCCTGAGATGCCGGAACCACACCCCGAACAGACCGAAACCACCTTCCAGACCCGCCTGAACCACCTGCCGAGCACGCCGGAACCACCTACTCGACTCGCTGGAACCACCTACCTGACACGCTAAAATCACCTGCCGGGTATGCCACAACCACTTGGTGGACACTCCGGAATCATCTTCCGGACATGCCAGAACCAGCTCTCAGACACACCAGAACAACGTTGCAGACACGCCGGGAGCACCTGCTGAGCATGCCTGAGCCAAATGCTCGACTTGCAAGAGACACCTGCCAGACACGCCAAAATCAACTGCCGGGTACGCCAGAAACACGTGGCGGAAACTCCGGAATCACCTGTCGGGCATGCCGGAACCAACTCTCAGACGTGCCAGAACCTCGTGCCTGTCACGCCAGAACCACCTGACGGAAAGACCGGAAACACCTGCTGGACACGCCGGAACCACCGGCTCGAATCGCCGGAACCACCGCCGGACATGCAAAATGACCTGCCGGCTACGCCAGAACCACTTGGCGAACACTCCGGAATCACCTGTCGGGCATGCCGGAAACACCTCTCATACTTGGCAGAACCAAGTTCCGGACACGCCGGTACCACCTACCGACTATGCCGGAACCACCTGATCCACTCCCCAGAACCACTTGCTAGATACGCCAGAATGACCTGCCGGCTACTCCAGAACCACTCGGCAGACACTCCGTAACCAACTGCCGGGCATGCCTGAACCACCTCTCAGAGGTGCCAAAACCACATGCCGGACACTCCGGAATCACCTGCCGGGCATGCTGGAACCATGTCTCAGACGTGCCAGAACCATGTTCCGGACACGCCGGAACCACCTGCCGAGCTCGCCGGAACCACATGCTGGACACGCCAAAATCACATGCCAGCTACTCCAGAACCACTCGGCAGACATTCCGGAATCACATGCCAGGCATTCCAGAACCACCTCTCAGAGGTGCCAGAACCAAATGCCGGACACTCCGGTATCACCTGCCGGGCATGCCGGAACCACCTCTCAGAGGTGCCAGAACCACATGCAGGGCACTCCGGAATCACCTCCCGGGCATGCCGGAACCACCTGCCGGACATGCCGGAACCACCGGCTCGACTCGCCGGAACCATTGCCGGAAATGCAAAATCACCTGCCGGCTACGCCAGAACCACTTGGCGAACACTCCGGAATCACATGCCGGGCATGGCGGAACCACCTCTCAGACATGCCGGAACCACATGCCAATGACACCGGAAGTACCTGCTGAGCACGCCAGAACCACCTGCTCGAATCGCCAAAACCACCCGCTGGACACGCCAAAATCACCTGCCAGCTACGCCAGAAGCACTCGGCAGACACTCCGGAATCACCTGCCGGGCTGGCTGGAATCACCTGCCGGTGACGCCAACATCACCTTTCAGCTACGCCAGAACCACTTGGCGGCAACTCCGGAAACACCTGTCGGGCCGGCCGGAACCACCTCTCAGACGTGCCAGAACCATGTGCCTGAGATGCCGGAACCACTCCCCGAACAGACCGAAACCACCTGCCAGACCCGCCTGAACCCCCTGGCGAGCACGCCTGACCCACCTGCTCAACTAGCCGGAACCACCTTCCTGACACGCCAAAATCACCTGGCAGGTATACCAGAACCACTTGGTGGACACTCCGGAATCATCTGCCGGACATGCCAGAACCAGCTCTCAGACACACCAGAACCACGTGCCAGAGACGCCGGAAGCACCAGCTGAGCATGCCTGAGCCACCTGCTCGACTCGCAAGAAACACCTGTCGGACATGCCAAAATCACCTGCTGGGTACGCCAGAAACACTTGGCGGACGCTCCAGAATCACCTGTCGGGCGTGCCGGAACCACCTCTCAGACTTGCCAGAACCATGTTCTGGACACGCCGGTACCACCTGCCGAGTATGCCGGAACCAGCTGATCCACTCCCCAGAATGACCTAGTGGTCACGCCAAAATCAACTGGCGGCTACGCTGGAACCACCAGCTCGACTCGCCGGAACCACCGCCGGACATTCAAAGTCACCTGCCGGCTACGCCAGAACCACTTGGCAAACACTCCAGAATCACGTGCCGGGCATGCCGGATCACCTCTCAGAGGTGCCAGAACCACATGCCGGACACTCCGGAATCACATGCCGGGCAAACCGGAACCATCTCTCAGACGTGCCAGAACCATGTTCCGGACACGCCGGTACCACCTGCCGAGCTCGCCGGAACCACCCGCTGGACACGCCAAAATCACCTGCCGGCTACGCCAGAACCACTGGCGAACACTCCGGAATCACCTGCCGGGCTGGCTGGAACCACCTGCCGGTCACGCCTACATCAACTTTCAGCTACGCCAGAACCACTTGGCGGACACTCCGGAAACACCTGTCCGGCCGGCCGGAACCACGTCTCAGACGTGCCAGAACCATGAGCCTGAGATGCCGGAACCACTCCCCGAACAGACCGAAACCACCTGCCAGACCCGCCTGAACCCCCTGGCGAGCACGCCTGATCCACCTGCTCAACTAGCCGGAACCACCTTCCTGACACGCCAAAATCACCTGCCAGGTATACCAGAACCACTTGGTGGACACTCCGGAATCATCTGCCGGACATGCCAGAACGGGCTCTCAGACACACCAGAACGACGTGCCAGAGACGCCGGAAGCACCAGCTGAGCATGCCTTAGCCACCTGCTCGACTCGCAAGAAACACCTGTCGGACATGCCAAAATCACCTGCCGGGTACGCCAGAAACACTTGGCGGACGCTCCGGAATCACCTGTCGGGCGTGCCGGAACCACCTCTCAGACTTGCCAGAACCATGTTCTGGACACGCCGGTACCACCTGCCGAGTATGCCGGAACCAGCTGATCCACTCCCCAGAACCACCTAGTGGACACGCCAAAATCAACTGCCGGCTACGCCAGAACCACTCGGCAGACACTCCGGAATCACATGCCAGGCATTCCGGAACCACCTCTCAGAGGTGCCAGAACCAAATGCCGGACACTCCGGTATCACCTGCGGGGCATGCCGGAACCACCTGCCGGACATGCCGTAACCACCGGCTCGACTCGCCGGAACCATTGCCGGATATGCAAAATCACCTGCCGGCTACGCCAGAACCACTTGGCGAACACTCCCTAATCGCCTGCCGGGCATGGCGGAGCCGCCTCTCAGACATGCCGGAACCACATGCCAATGACACCGGAAGCACCTGCCGAGCACGCCAGAACCACCTGCTCGACTCGCCAAAACCACCTGCTGGACACGCCAAAATCACCTGCCGGCTACGCCACAACCATTTGGTGAACTCTTCGGAATCACCTGCCGGGCTGGCTGGAACCACTTGCCGGTCACGCAAACATCAACTGCCAGCTATGCCAGAACCACTTGGCGGACACCATGGAAACAACTGTCGGGCATGCCGGAATCACCTATCAGATGTGCCAGAATCATGTGCCTGAGATGCAGGAACGACACCCCGAACAGCCCGAAACAACCTGCCAGACCCGCCTGAACCACCGGCAGAGCACGCCGGAACCACCTACTCGACTCGCCGGAATCACCTACCTGACACACTAAAATCACCTGCCGGGTATGCCACAACCACTTGGTGGACACTCCGGAATCATCTGCTGGACATGCCAGAACCAGCTCTCAGACACACCAGAACCACGTGCCAGACACGCCGGAAGCACCTGCTGATCATGCCTGAGCCAAAAGCTCGACTTGCAAGAAACACCTGCCCGACACGCCAAAATCACCTGCCGGCTACGCCAGAACCACTCGGCAGACACTCCGGAATCACATGCCAGGCATTCCGGAACGACCTCTCAGAGGTGCCAGAACCAAATGCCGGACATTCCGGTATCACCAGCCGGGCATGCCGGAACCCCCTCTCAGAGGGGCCAGAACCACATGCCGGACACCCCAGAACCACCTGCTGGACAGACCGGAAACACCTGCCGGACACGCCGGAACCACCGGCTCGACTCGCCGGAACCACCGCCGGACATGCAAAATGACCTGCCGGCTACGCCAGAACCTCGTGGCGGACACTCCGGAATCACCTGTCGGGCAAGCAGGAACCAACTCTCAGACGTGCAAGAACCTCATGCTGGACACGCCCGAACCACCTGCCGGACAGACCGGAAACACCTGTTGGACACGCCAGAACCACTCGGCAGACACTCTGGAATCACATGCAAGGCATCCCGGAACCACCTCTCAGAGGTGCCAGAACCACATGCCGGACACTCCGGAATCACCAGCCGGGCATGGCGGAACCATCTCTCAGACGTGCCAGAACCATGTTCCGGACACGCCGGTACCACCTGCCGAGCTCGCCGGAACCACCTGCTGGACACGCCAAAATCACCTGCCGGCTACGCCAGAACCATTCAGCAGACACTCCGGAATCACCTGCCTGGCTGGCTGGAACCACCTGCCGGTCACGCCAACATCACCTTTCAGCTACGCCGGAACCACTTGGCGGACACTCCGGAAACACCTGTAGGGCCGGCCGGAACCACCTCTCAGACGTGCCAGAACCATGTGCCTGAGATGCCGGAACCACACCCCGAAAAGACCGAAACCACCTGCCAGACCCGCCTGAACCCCCAGGCGAGCACGTCTGATCCACCTGCTCAACTAGCCGGAACCACCTTTCAGACACGCCAAAATCACCTGCCAGGTCTACCAGAACCACTTGGTGGACACTCCGGAATCATCTGCCGGAAATGCCAGAACCAGCCCTCTGACACACCAGAACCAGGTGCCGGACACGCCGGAAGCACCTGCTGATCATGAGTGAGCCACATGCTCGACTTGCAAGGAACACCTGACAGACACGCCAAAATCACCTGCCGGGTACGCCAGAACCACGTGGCGGGCACTCCGGAATCACCTGTCGGGCATGCCGGAACCAACTCTCAGACGTGCCAGTACCTCGTGCCGGACACGCCAGAACCACCTGCCGGACAGACCGGAACCACCTGCTGGACACGCCGGAACCACCGGCTCGACTCGCCGGAACCACCGCCGGACATGCAAAATGACCTGCCGGCTACGCCAGAACCACTTGTCGAACACTCCGGAATCACCTGTCGGGCATGCCGGAACCACCTCTCAAACTTGCCAGAACCATGTTCCGGACACGCCGGTACCACCTGCCGAGTATGCCGGAACCACCTGATCCATCCCCAGAACCACCTGCTGGACACGCCAGAATCACCTGCCGGCTACGCCAGAACCACTCGGCAGACACTCCGGAACCACCTGCCGGGCATGCCGGAACCACCTCTCAGAGGTGCCAGAACCACATGCCGGACACTCTGGAATCACCTGCCGGGCTGGTTGGAACCACCTGCCGGTCACGCCAACATCACCTTTCAGCTACGCCAGAACCACTTGGCGGACGCTCCGGAAATACCTCTCGGGCCGGCCGGAAGCACCTCTCAGACGTGCCAGAACCATGTTCTGGACACGCCGGTACCTCCTGCCGAGTATGCCGGAACCAGCTGATCCACTCCCCAGAACCACGTAGTGTACACGCCAAAATCACCTGCCGGCTACGCCAGAACCACTCGGCAGACACTCCGGAATCACATGCCAGGCATTCCGGAACCACCTCTCAGAGGTGCCAGAACCAAATGCCGGACACTTCTGTATCACCTGCCGGGCATGCCGGAACCACCTCTCAGAGGTGCCAGAACCACATGCTGGACACTCCGGAATAACCTGCGGAGCATGCCGGAACCACTTGCCGGACATGCCGGAACCACCGGCTCGACTCACCGGAACCAATGCCGGCCATGCAAAATCACCTGCCGGCTACGCCAGAACCACTTGGCGAACACTCCTGAATCACCTGCAGGGCATGCCGGAACCACCTCTCAGAGGTGCCAGAACCACATGCTGCACACTCCGGAATCACCTGCCGGGCATGCCGGAACCATCTCTCAGACGTGCCACAACCACGTGCCGGAGAGACCGGAAGCACCTGCCGAGCTCTCCGGAACCACCTGCCTTACAGGCGAAAATCATACGCCGGATACGCCAAAACCACTTGGTGGACACTCCAGAATCAACTTGCGGGCATGCTGGAACCACGTCATGGACAGACGGCAAACACCTGCCGGACCTGCCGGAACCACCTGCCGAGCACGCCGGAACCACCTTCTCGACTCACCAGAGCCACCTGCAGGACACACCAGAAACACCTGCGGGGTACTCCAGAACCACTTGGAGGACTATCCGGGATCACCTGCCGGGCATGCCGGAACCACCTCTCAGAGGTGCCAGAACCACATGCCGGAGAGTCCGGAATCAGCTGCCGGGCATGCCGGAACCATCTCTCAGACGTGCCACAACCACGTGCCGGAGAGACCGGAAGCACCTGCCGAGCTCTCCGGAACCACCTACCTTACAGGCGAAAATCATACGCCGGATACGCCAAAACCACTTGGTGGACACTCCAGAATCAACTTGCGGGCATGCTGGAACCACGTCATGGACAGACGGCAAACACCTGCCGGACCTGCCGGAACCACCTGCCGAGCACGCCAGAACCACCTTCTCGACTCACCAGAGCCACCTGCAGGACACACCAGAAACACCTGCGGGGTACTCCAGAACCACTTGGAGGACTATCCGGGATCACCTGCCGGGCATGCCGGAACCACCTCTCAGAGGTGCCAGAACCACATGCCGGAGAGTCCGGAATCAGCTGCCGGGCATGCCGGAACCATCTCTCAGACATGCCACAACCACGTGCCGGAGAGACCGGAAGCACCTGCCGAGCTCTCCGGAACCACCTGCCTTACAGGCCAAAATCATATGCCGGACACGCCAAAACCACTTGGTGGACACTCCAGAATCACCTTGCGGGCATGCTGGAACCACGTCATGGACAGAGGGCAAACGCCTGCCGGACCTGCCGGAACCACCTGCCGAGCACGCCAGAAGCACCTGCTGGACTCACCAGAGCCACCTGCCGGACACACCAGAAACACCTGCGGGGTACGCCAGAACCACTTGGAGGACTATCCGGGATCACCTGCCGGGCATGCCGGAACCACCTCTCAGACGTGCCAGAACCTTGTGCCGGACACGCCGGAACCACCTGCCGGACACGCCGGGACCATCTGCTTGACTCGCCAGAACCACCTGCTGGACACGCCAGAATCAACAGCGGGCTACGCCAAAACCACTTGTCGCACACTCCGGAATCACCTGCCGGGCATGCTGGAACCACCTCTCAGAGGTGCCACAACCGCATGCCGGAGACGGCGGAAGCACCTGCCGAGAATGCCGGAAGTTCCTGATCCACTCCCCAGAACCACCTGCCGGACACGCCAAAATCACCTGCCGGCTACGCCAGAACCACTTGGCGGACACTCCAAAATCACCTGCCTGGCGTGCCAGAACCACCTCTCATACGTACCAGAACCACGTGCAGGAGATGCCGGAAGCACCTGCCGAGCATGCCAGAACCACCCGATCCACTCCCCAGAGCCACCTGCTGGACCCGCCTGAACCACCTGCTGGCTACGCGGGAACCACTTGGTGGACACTCCGGAATCACCTGCCGTGCATGCCGGAACCACCCCTCAGACGTGCCTGAAAAACGTGCCGGACATGCCGGAACCACCTCCCGGACTAACCGGAACCACCTTTCGGACATGCCTGAACCACCTTACGAGCACGCTGGAACCACCTGCTCGACTCGCTGGAACCATCTGCTGGATACACCAAAATCACCTGCCGGCTACGGCAGAACCACTTGCTGACACTCTGGAATAACCTGCCATTCATCCCGGAACCGCCCCTCAGATGTGCCAGAACCACGTGCTGGACGCCCTGGACCACTTCCGTGAAAGACTGGAACCACCTGCTGAGCATTCTGGAAACACCTGCTCGACTCCCGGGAACCGCCTCTGGGGAAACTGTCATAGAAATGCAGGTAAAACGGCCTTTCTTGCCAGCCCTTAACTCGCCACTTTAGAACTTCTGCTTCTGCCACAATTGCACCTTGCCAACCAGGCTCAGACGAAATGCCTACATCTTCCCCTTAGGCAACAGGGGCGAAGCCCACATGATTGTGCTGCCACATGCTTAGCAGGAGCAGACAATAGGCTTTTTACAAACCACCATTGTGCACTGGGTCAGAGAGTGTCAGAATGCACCTATGTCAGAAAGGGCCCTTTGCTCTCAGCCGTGCCCTCCATTTCTCTAGAGGTGGAAGGCACAAAGCACTGCCTCCATCCTTCAATGGGAGACAAGCCATAACCTGTCTTGCCTCCAGCTCTTTAGGAAGCTGACAAACAACTCGCTTGCCACAGTCCTGTTACAGCAGACCGGTGAACTTCTCATACAAAGGCAGCTCAAATGGCATTTCTTCCCAGCCCTTAACTCGCAGGTTTAGAACTTCTGCTTCTGCCGCAATTTCACCTTGCCAACCCAGCTCAGACAAAATGCCTACATCTTCCCCTTAAGCAACTGGGCTGAGTCCCAAATGATTGTGCAACCATGTGTTTAGCAGGAGAGAGACAATACACTTTTCACCAACCACAGTTGACCACTGGTGGAGAGAGTGTCAGAAAACACCTATGTCAGAAAGGCCCCTTTCCTCTCAGTTTTGCCCTCCATTGCTCTAGACGCGGAATGCACAATGCATTGTCTCCACCGCTCTAGGGGCGACAAGCCACAGACCATCTTTCTTCCATCTCTTTAGGAAGTTGAGAACCAAATCTCCTGACGCTTAAAAAGGAATCATGCCCCTTAGATGCCAGAAAACCCCGGGAGACATGCCAAAAACACCCTCCGCACACTCTCAAAGAACCACACATTCATGCCAGAACGACCCAACAGGCACACCAGAAGCACCCACATTGCATGCCAGAACCACCTGTCACCACCTGCTGAACACAGTGGAACAACAATTCTGACACTGCAGAACCATCTCTTCAACATGCCAGCTGCACACAACAGACACGACAGAACCAGATTCCAAACGCAGCACAACATGCCAGACACATTGGAAACACCTGATGGATATGCCACAAACAGGTGCCAGAAACAGTGAAACCTCCTGCAGAGTATTTCAGAACAGGGGGCCAGAAATGCCACCAACACCTGTCTTAGAAGGCAGAGCCACGAGCCCAAAAAGCAGGAAAGACCTGCTGGACATGCCAAAATAACCTGCTGGTGATGCCAGAACCACTTGGTGGACACCCAGGAATCAGCTGCCAGGCTGCCTGAAGCACGTCGCAGACGTGCCAGAAACACATTACAGACATGCCAGAAACACCTCCGGGACAGACCGTAAACACCTGCCCAACAAGCTGGGAACACCTCTCAGACGTGCCAGAACCACTTGCCGGAAAAGCTGGAAACATGTACTGCACAGACTGGAACCATGTGCTGAGCACGCCAGAACCACCTGCCGGACACGCCCAAATCACCTGACGGCTACGCCGGAACCACTTTGAATACAAGGCAGAATAATGTTTAGGGCATGATGGCACAAACTCTCAGACGTGCCAGAACCTCGTGCTGGACACCCCAGAACCACCTGCCGGGCATGCCAGCACAACCTCTCAGAAGTGCCAGAAGCACGTGCTGGACAGGCCGGAACCAGCCCCCGGACAGACCGGAAACACAGGAAACACTCCCCGGAAGCACCTGCTTGACTCACTGGTCCCACCTGCCGGACACGCCAAAATCATCTGTCCGCTACACCAGAACCACTTGGTGGACAAGCCGGAATCACGCGAAGGGCATGCCGACACAACCTCTCAGACGTGCCAGAACCTTGTGCCGGACACGCCAGAACCACCTGCCGGACAGACCGGAAACACCTGCTGGACACGCAAGAACCACTTGGCAGACACTCCGGAATCACATGCCAGGCATCCCGGAACCACCTCTCAGAGGTGCCAGAACCAAATGCCGGACACTCCGGTATCACCTGCCGGGCATGCCAGAACAACCTCTCAGAGGTGGCAGAACCACATGCCGGACACTCCGGAATCACCTGCCGGGCATGCCGGAACCACCTGATACACTCCCGAGAACCACCTGCTGGACATGCCGGAATCAACTGCCGGACATGCCGGAACCACCGGCTCGACTCGCTGGAACCATTGCCGGACATGCAAAATCACCTGCCGGCTACGCCAGAACCACTTGGCGAACACTCCGGAATCACCTGCCGGGCATGCCGGAACCAACTCTCAGACATGCCAGAACCTCGTGCCGGTCACGCCAGAACCACCTGCCGGACAGACCGGAAACACCAGCTGGACACGCCGGAACCACCGCCTCGACTCCCCGGAACCACCGCCGGACATGCAAAATGACCTGCCGGCTACGCCAGAACCACTTGGCGAACACTCCGGAATCCCCTGTCGGGCATGCTGGAACCACCTCTCAGACTTGCCAGAACCAAGTTCCGGACACGCCGGTACCACCTGCCGAGTATGCCGGAACCACCTGATCCACTCCCCAGAACCACCTGCTGGATACGCCAGAATCACCTGCCGGCTACTCCAGAACCACTCAGCAGACACTCCGTAACCAACTGCCGGGCATGCCGGAACCACCTCTCAGAGGTGCCAGAACCACCTGCTGGACACTCCGGAAACACCTGTCGGGCGTGCCGGAACCACCTCTCAGACTTGCCAGAACCATGTTCTGGACACGCCGGTACCACCTGCCGAGTATGCCGGAACCAGCTGATCCACGCCCCAGAATCACCTAGTGGACACGCCAAAATCAACTGCCGGCTATGCCGGATAACCGGCTCGACTCGCCGGAACCACCGCCGGACATGCAAAATGACCTGCCGGCTACGCCAGAACCACTCGGCAGACACTCCGGAATCACATGCCAGGCATTCCGGAACCACCTTTCAGAGGTGCCAGAACCAAATGCCGGACACTCCGGTATCACCTGCCGGGCATGCCGGAACCACCTCTCAGAGGTGCCAGAACCACATGCCGGACACTCCGGAATCACCTGCCGGGCATGCCGGAACCACCTGCCGGACATGCCGGAACCAGCGGCTCGAATCGCCGGAACCATTGCCGGACATGCAAAATCACCTGCCGGCTACACCAGAACCACTTGGCGAACACTCCAGAATCACCTGCCGGGCATGGCGGAACCACCTCTCAGACATGCCGGAACCACGTCCCAATGACACCGGAAGCACCTGACGAGCACGCCAGAACCACGTGCTTGACTCGCCAAAACCACCTGCTGGACACACCAAAATCACCTGCCGGCTACGCCACAACCCTTTGGTGAACTCTTCGGAATCACCTGCCGGGCTGGCTGGAACCACCTGCCGGTCACGCCAACATCTCCTGACAGCTATGCCAGAACCACTTGGCGGACACCATGGAAACAACTGTCGGGCCGGCCAGAACCACATATCAGACGTGCCAGAACCATGTGCCTGAGATGCCGGAACCACACCCCGAACAGACCGAAACCACCTGCCAGACCGCCTTAACCACCTGCCGAGCACGCCGGAACAACCTACTCGACTCGCCGGAACCACCTACCTGACACGCTAAAATCACCTGACGGGTATGCCACAACCACTTGGTGGACACTCCGGAATCATCTGCCGGACATGCCAGAACAAGCTCTCAGACACACCAGAACCACGTGCCGGACACGGCGGAAGCACCTGATGATCATGCCTGAGCCAAATGCTCGACTTGCAAGAAACACCTGCCAAACACGCCAAAATCACCTGCCGGGTACGTAGAACCACGTGGCGGACACTCCGGAATCACCTGTCGGGCATGCCGGAACCACCTCTAAGACTTGCCAGAACCATGTTCCGGACACGCCGGTACCACCTGCCGCCTACACCTGAACCACTTGGCGAACACTCCGGAATCACCTGCCGGCCATGGCGGTACCACCTGCTCGACTCGCCATAACCACCTGCTGCACACGCAAAAATCACCTGCCGGCTATGCCAGAACCACTCGGCAGACACTCCGGAACCACCTGCCGGGCATGCCGGAACCACCTCTCAGAGGTGCCAGAACCAAATGCCGGACACTCCGGAATCACCTGCCGGGCATGCCGGAACCATCTCTCAGACGTGCCAGAACCATGTTCCGGACACGCTGGTACCACCTGCCGAGCTCGCCGGAACCACCTGCTGGACACGCCAAAATCACCTGCCAGCTACGCCAGAACCACACGGCAGACACTCCGAAATCACCTGCCGGGCTGGCTGGAACCATCTGCAGGTCACGCCAACATCACCTTTCAGCTACGCCAAAACCACTTGGCGGACACTCCGGAAACACCTCTCCGGCCGGCCGGAACCACCTCTCAGACGTGCCAGAACCATGAGCCTGAGATGCCGGAACCACTCCCCGAACAGACCGAAACCACCTGCCATACCCGCCTGAACCCCCTGGCGAGCACGCCTGATCCACCTGCTCAACTAGCCAGAACCACCTTCCTGACACGCCAAAATCACCTGCCGGCTACGCCACAACCATTTGGTGAACTCTTCGGAATCACCTGCCGGGCTGGCTCCAGAACCACTCGGCAGACTCTCCGGAACCACCTGCCGGGCATGCCGGAACCACCTCTCAGACATGCCGGAACCACATGCCAATGACACCGGAAGCACCTGCCGAGCACGCCTGAACCACCTGCTCGACTCGCCAAAACCACCTGCTGGACACGCCAAAATCACCTGCCGGCTATGCCACAACCATTTGGTGAACTCTTCGGAATCACATGCCGGGCTTGCTGGGACCACCTGCTGGTCACGCCAACATCACCTGCCAGCTATGCCAGAACCACTTGGCGGACACCATGGAAACACCTGTCGGGCCGGCCGGAACCACCTCTCAGATGTGCCAGAACCATGAGCCTGAGATGCCGGAACCACTCCCCGAACAGACCGAAACCACCTGCCAGACCCGCCTGAATCCCCTGGCGAGCACCCCTGATCCACCTGCTCAACTAGCCGGAACCACCTTCCTGACACGCCAAAATCACCTGCCAGGTATACAAGAACCACTTGGAGGACACTCCGGAATCATCTGCCGGAGATGCCAGAACCAGCTCTCAGACACACAAGAACCACATGCCAGAGACGCCGGAAGCACCTGCTGAGCAGGCCTCAGCCACCTGCTCGACTCGCAAGATACACCTGTCGGACAGGCGAAAATCACCTGCCGGGTACGCCAGAAACACTTGTCGGACGCTCTGGAATCACCTGTCGGGCGTGCCGGAACCACCTCTCAGACTTGCCAGAACCATGTTCTGGACACGCTGGTACCACCTGCCGAGTATGCCGGAACCAGCTGATCCACTCCCCATAACCACATAGTGGACACGCCAAAATCAACTGCCGGCTACGCCAGAACCACTCGGCAGACACTCCGGAATCACATGCCAGGCATTCCGGAACCACCTCTCAGAGGTGCCAGAACCAAATGCCGGACACTCCGGTATCACCTGCCGGGCATGCCGGAACCACCTCTCAGAGGTGCCAGAACCACATGCCGGACACTCCGGAATCACCTGCCGGGCATGCTGAAACCACGTGCTGGACATGCCGGAACCACCTGCCGGACATGCCGGAACCACATGCCGGACATTCCGGAACCACCGGCTCGACTCGCCGGAACCATTGCCGGACATGCAAAATCACCTGCCGGCTACGCCAGAACCACTTGGCGAACACTCCGGTATCACCTGCCGGGCATGCCGGAACCACCTCTCAGAGGTGCCAGAACCACATGCCGGACACTCCGGAATCACCTGCCGGGCATGCCGGAACCACCTGCTGGACATGCCGGAACCACCGGCTCGACTCGCCGGAACCATTGCCGGACATGCAAAATCACCTGCCGGCTATGCCAGAACCACTTGGGGAACACTCCAGAATCACCTGCCGGGCATGGCGGAACCACCTCTCAGACATGCCGGAACCACATGCCAATGACACCGGAAGCACCTGCCGAGCACGCCAGAACCACCTGCTCGACTCGCCAAAACCACCTGCTGGACACGCCAAAATCACCTTCCGGCTACGCCACAACCATTTGGTGAACACTTCGGAATCACCTGCCGGGCTGGCTGGAACCACCTGCCGGTCACGCCAACATCACCTGCCAGCTATGCCAGAACCACTTGGCGGACACCATGGAAACACCTGTCGGGCCGGCCGGAACCACCTATCAGACGTGCCAGAACCATGTGCCTGAGATGCCGGAACCACACCCCGATCAGACGAAACCACCTGCCAGACCCGCATGAACCGACTGCCGAGCACGCCGGAACCACCTACTCGACTCGCTGGAACCACCTACCTGACACGCTAAAATCACCTGCCGGGTATGCCACAACCACTTGGTGGACACTCCGGAATCATCTGCCGGACATGCCAGAACCAGCTCTCAGACCCACCAGAACCACGTGCCAGACACGCCGGAAGCACCTGCTGAGCATGCCTGAGCCAAATGCTCGACTTGCAAGAAACACCTGCCAGACACGCCAAAATCACCTGCCGGGTACGCCAGAACCACGTGGCGGACACTCCGGAATCACCTGTCGGGCATGCCGGAACCAACTCTCAGACGTGCCAGAACCTCGTGCCGGTCACGCCAGAAGCACCTGCCGGACACGCCGGAACCACCGGCGGACATGCAAAATGACCTGCCGGCTACGCCAGAACCACTTGGCGAACACTCCCGAATCACCTGTCGGGCATGCCGGAACCGCCTCTCAGACTTGCCAAAACCATGTTCCGGACACGCCGGTACCACCTGCCGAGTATGCCGGGACCACCTGATCCACTCCCCAGAACCACCTGCTGCACACGCCAGAATCAAATGCCGACTACGCCAGAACCACTCGGCAGACACTCCGGAACCACCTGCCGGGCATGCCGGAACCACCTCTCAGAGGTGCCAGAACCACATGCCGAACACTCCGGAATCACCTGCCGGGCATGCCGGAACCACCTCTCAGGGGTGCCAGAACCACATGCCGGACACTCCCGAATCACCTGCCGGGCATGCCGGAACCATCTCTCAGACGTGCCAGAACCATGTTCCGGACACGCTGGTACCACCTGCCGAGCTCGCCGGAACCACCTGCTGGACAAGCCTAAATCACCTGCCAGCTACGCCAGAACCACGTGGCGGACACTCCGGAATCACCTGTCGGGCATGCCGGAACCAAATCTCAGACGTGCCAGAACCTCGTGCCGGACACGGCAGAACCACCAGCCGGACAGACCGGAAACACCTGCTGGACACGCCGGAACCACCGGCTCGACTCCCCGGAACCACCGCCGGACATGCAAAATGACCTGCCGGCTATGCCAGAACCACTTGGCGAACACTCCAGAATCACCTGTCGGGCATGCCAGAACCACATCTCAGACTTGCCAGAACCATGTTCCGGACACACCGGTACCACCTGCCGAGTATGCCGGAACCACCTGATCCACTCCCCAGAACCACCTGCTGGACACGCCAGAATCACCTGCCGGCTACGCCAGAACCACTCGGCAGACACTCCGGAACCACCTGCCGGGCATGCCGGAACCACCTCTCAGAGGTGCCAGAACCACATGCCGGACACTCTGGAATCACCTGCCGGGCATGCCGGAACCACCTGCTGGACATGCCGGAATCACCTGATGGACATGCCGCAACCACCGGTTCGACTCGCCGGAACCACCGCCGGACATGCAAAATGACCTGCCGGCTACGCCAGAACCACTTGGCGAACACTCCGGAATCACCTGTCGGGCATGCTGGAACCACCTCTAAGACTTGCCAGAACCATGTTCCGGACACGCCGGTACCACCTGCCGCCTACACCTGAACCACTTGGCGAACACTCCGGAATCACCTGCCGGCCATGGCGGTACCACCTGCTCGACTCGCCAAAACCACCTGCTGCACACGCAAAAATCACCTGCCGGCTATGCCAGAACCACTCGGCAGACACTCAGGAACCACCTGCCGGGCATGCCGGAACCACCTCTCAGAGGTGCCAGAACCAAATGCCGGACACTCCGGAATCACCTGCCGGGCATGCCGGAACCATCTCTCAAACGTGCCAGAACCATGTTCCGGACAAGCTGATACAGCCTGCCGAGATCGCCGGAACCACCTTCTGGACACGCCAAAATCACCTGCCAGCTACGCCAGAACCACACGGCATACACTCCGGAATCACCTGCCGGGTACGCCAGAAACACTTGTCGGACGCTCTGGAATGACCTGTCGGGCGTGCCGGAACCACCTCTCAGACTTGCCAGAACCATGTTCTGGACACGCTGGTACCACCTGCCGAGTATGCCGGAACCACCTCTCAGAGGTGCCAGAACCACATGCCAGACACTCCGGAATCACCTGCCGGGCATGCTGAAACCACGTGCTGGACATGCCGGAACCACCTGCCGGACATGCCGGAACCACATGCCGGACATTCCGGAACCACCGGCTCGACTCGCCGGAACCATTGCCGGACATGCAAAATCACCTGCCGGCTACGCCAGAACCACTTGGCGAACACTCCGGTATCACCTGCCGGGCATGCCGGAACCACCTCTCAGAGGTGCCAGAACCACATGCCGGACACTCCGGAATCACCTGCCGGGCATGCCGGAACCACCTGCCGGACATGCCGGAACCACCGGCTCGACTCGCCGGAACCATTGCCGGACATGCAAAATCACCTGCCGGCTATGCCAGAACCACTTGGGGAACACTCCAGAATCACCTGCCGGGCATGGCGGAACCACCTCTCAGACATGCCGGAACCACATGCCAATGACACCGGAAGCACCTGCCGGACATGCCGGAACCACCGGTTCGACTCGCCGGAACCACCGCCGGACATGCAAAATGACCTGCCGGCTACGCCAGAACCAGTTGGCGAACACTCCGGAATCACCTGCCGGCCATGGCGGTACCACCTGCTCGACTCGCGAAAACCACCTGCTGCACACGCCAAAATCACCTGCCGGCTATGCCAGAACCACTCGGCAGACACTCCGGAAGCACCTGCCGGGCATGCCGGAACCACCTCTCAGAGTTGCCAGAACCAAATGCCGGACACTCCGGAATCACCTGCCGGGCATGCCGGAACCATCTCTCAGACGTGCCAGAACCATGTTCCTGACAAGCTGATACAGCCTGCCGAGATCGCCGGAACCACCTTCTGGACACGCCAAAATCACCTGCCAGCTACGCCAGAACCACACGGCATACACTCCGGAATCACCTGCCGGGCTGGCTGGAACCACCTGCCGGTCACGCCAACATAACCTTTCAGCTATGCCAGAACCATTTGGCGGACACTCCGGAAACACCTCTCCGGCCGGCCGGAACCACCACTCAGACGTGCCAGAACCATGTGCCTGAGATGCCGGAACCACTCTCTGAACAGACCGAAACCACCTGCCAGACCCGCCTGAACCCCCTGGCGAGCACGCCTGATCCACCTGCTCAACTAGCCGGAACCACCTTCCTGACACGCCAAAATCAACTGCCGGCTACGCCACAACCATTTGGTGAACTCTTCGGAAACACCTGCCGGGCTGGCTCCAGAACCACTCGGCAGACTCTCCGGAACCACCTGCCGGGCATGCCGGAACCACCTCTCAGACATGCCGGAACCACATGCCAATGACACCGGAAGCACCTGCCGAGCACGCCAGAACCACCTGCTCGACTCACCAAAACCACCTGTTGGACACGCCAAAATCACCTGCCGGCTACGCCACAACCATTTGGTGAACTCTTCGGAATCACCTGCCGGGCTTGCTGGAACCACCTGCTGGTCACGCCAACATCACCTGCCAGCTATGCCAGAACCACTTGGCGGACACCATGGAAACACCTGTCGGGCCGGCCGGAACCACCTCTCAGACGTGCCAGAACCATGAGCCTGAGAGTCCGGAACCATTCCCAGAACAGACCGAAACCACCTGCCAGACCCGCCTGAACCCCCTGGCGAGCACGCCTGATCCACCTGCTCAACTAGCCGGAACCACCTTCCTGACACGCCAAAATCACCTGGCAGGTATACCAGAACCACTTGGCGGACACTCCGGAATCATCTGCCGGACATGCCAGAACCAGCTCTCAGACACACCAGAACCACGTGCCAGAGACGCCGGAAGCACCAGCTGAGCATGCCTGAGCCACCTGCTCGACTCGCAAGAAACACCTGTCGGACATGCCAAAATCACATGCCGGGTACGCCAGAAACACTTGGCGGACGCTGCGGAATCACCTGTCGGGCGTGCCGGAAACACCTCTCAGACTTGCCAGAACCATGTTCTGGACACGCCGGTACCACCTGCCGAGTATGCCGGAACCAGCTGATCCACTCCCCAGAACCACCTACTGGACACGCCAAAATCAACTGCCGGCTGTGCCAGAACCACTCGGCAGACACTCCGGAATCACCTGCCGGGCATTCCGGAACCACCTCTCAGAGGTGCCGGAAGCAAATGCCGGACACTCCGGTATCACCTGCCGGGCATGCCGGAACCACCTCTCAGAGGTGCCAGAACCACATGCTCGACACTCCGGAATCACCTGCGGGGCATGCCGGAAGCACCTGCCGGACATGGCGGAACCACCGGCTCGACTCGCCGGAACCATTGCCGGCCATGCAAAATCACCTGCCGGCTACGCCACAACCACTTGGCGAACACTCCGGAATCACCTGTCGGGCATGGCGGAGCCACCTCTCAGACATGCCGGAACCACATGCCAATGACACCGGAAGCACCTGCCGAGCACGCCAGAACCACCTGCTCGACTCGCCAAAACCACCTGCTGGACACGCCAGAATCACCTGCCGACTACGCCAGAACCATTTGGTGAACTCTTCGGAATCACCTGCCGGGCTGGCTGGAAACACCTTCCGGTCACGCCAGCATCACCTGCCAGCTATGCCAGAACCACTTGGCGGACACCATGGAAACACCTGTCGGGCCGGCCGGAACCACCTCTCAGACGTGCCAGAACCATGTGCCTGAGATGCCGGAACCACACCCCGAACAGACCGAAACCTCCTGCCACACCCGCCTGCACCACCTGCCGAGCACGCCGGAACCACCTACTCGACTAGCTGGAACCACCTACCTGACACGCTAAAATCACCTGCCGGGTATGCCACAACCACTTGGTGGACACTCCGGAATCATCTGCCAGACATGCCAGAACCAACTCTCAGACACACCAGAACCACGTGCCGGACAGGCCGGAAGCACCTGCTGATCATGCCTGAGCCACATGCTCGACTTGCAAGAAACACCTGCCAGACATGCCAAAATCACCTGCCGGGTACGCCAGAACCTCTTGGCGCACACTCCGGAATCACCTGTCGGGCATCCCGGAACCAACTCTCAACGTGCCAGAAACTCGTGCCGGACACGCCAGAACCACCTGCCGGAAAGACCGGAAACACCTGCTGGACACGCCAGAACCACTCGGCAGACACTCCGGAATCACATGCCAGGCATCCCGGAACCACCTCTCAGAGGTGCCAGAACCAAATGCCGGACACTCCGGTATCACCTGCCGGGCATGCCGGAACCACCTCTCAGAGGTGCCAGAACCACATTCCGGACACTCCGGAATCACCTGCCGGGCATGCCGGAACCAGCTGCCGGACATGCCGGAACCACCGGCTCGACTCGCCGGAACCATTGCCGGACATGCAAAATCACCTGCCGGCTACGCCAGAACCACTTGGCAAACAGTCCGGAATCACCTGCCGGCTACGCCACAACCATTTGGTGAACACTACGGAATCGCCTGCCGGGCTGGCTGGAACCATCTGCCGGTCACGCCAACATCACCTGCCAGCTATGCCAGAACCACTTGGCGGACACCATGGAAACACCTGTCGGGCCGGCCGGAACCACCTATCAGACGTGCCAGAACCATGTGCCTCATATGCCGGAATCACACCCTGAACAGACCGAAACCACCTGCCAGTCCCGCCTGAACCACCTGCCGAGCACGCCGGAACCACCTACTCGACTCGCTGGAACCACCTACCTGACACGCTAAAATCACCTGCCGGGTATGCCACAACCACTTGGTGGACACTCCGGATTCATCTGCCGGACATGCCAGAACCAGCTCTCAGACACACCAGAACCACGTGCCGGACACGGCGGAAGCACCTGCTGATCATGCCTGAGCCAAATGCTCGACTTGCCCGAGACACCTGCCAGACACGCGAAAATCACCTGCCGGGTACGCCAGAACCACGTGGCGGACACTCCGGAATCACCTGTCGGGCATGCCGGAACCAAATCTCAGACGTGCCAGAACCTCATGCCGGACACGGCAGAACCACCTGCCGGACAGACCGGAAACACCTGCTGGACACGCCGGAACCACCGGCTCGACTCCCCGGAACCACCGCCGGACATGCAAAATGACCTGCCGGCTATGCCAGAACCACTTGGCGAACACTCCAGAATCACCTGTCGGGCATGCCAGAACCACATCTCAGACTTGCCAGAACCATGTTCCGGACACACCGGTACCACCTGCCGAGTATGCCGGAACCACCTGATCCACTCCCCAGAACCACCTGCTGGACACGCCAGAATCACCTGCCGGCTACGCCAGAACCACTCGGCAGACACTCCGGAACCACCTGCCGGGCATGCCGGAACCACGTCTCAGAGGTGCCAGAACCACATGCCGGACACTCTGGAATCACCTGCCGGGCATGCCGGAACCACCTGCTGGGCATGCCGGAATCACCTGATGGACATGCCGCAACCACCGGTTCGACTCGCCGGAACCACCGCCGGACATGCAAAATGACCTGCCGGCTACGCCAGAACCAGTTGGCGAACACTCCGGAATCACCTGCCGGCCATGGCGGTACCACCTGCTCGACTCGCGAAAACCACCTGCTGCACACGCCAAAATCACCTGCCGGCTATGCCAGAACCACTCGGCAGACACTCCGGAAGCACCTGCCGGGCATGCCGGAACCACCTCTCAGAGTTGCCAGAACCAAATGCCGGACACTCCGGAATCACCTGCCGGGCATGCCGGAACCATCTCTCAGACGTGCCAGAACCATGTTCCTGACAAGCTGATACAGCCTGCCGAGATCGCCGGAACCACCTTCTGGACACGCCAAAATCACCTGCCAGCTACGCCAGAACCACACGGCATACACTCCGGAATCACCTGCCGGGCTGGCTGGAACCACCTGCCGGTCACGCCAACATAACCTTTCAGCTATGCCAGAACCATTTGGCGGACACTCCGGAAACACCTCTCCGGCCGGCCGGAACCACCACTCAGACGTGCCAGAACCATGTGCCTGAGATGCCGGAACCACTCTCTGAACAGACCGAAACCACCTGCCAGACCCGCCTGAACCCCCTGGCGAGCACGCCTGATCCACCTGCTCAACTAGCCGGAACCACCTTCCTGACACGCCAAAATCAACTGCCGGCTACGCCACAACCATTTGGTGAACTCTTCGGAAACACCTGCCGGGCTGGCTCCAGAACCACTCGGCAGACTCTCCGGAACCACCTGCCGGGCATGCCGGAACCACCTCTCAGACATGCCGGAACCACATGCCAATGACACCGGAAGCACCTGCCGAGCACGCCAGAACCACCTGCTCGACTCACCAAAACCACCTGTTGGACACGCCAAAATCACCTGCCGGCTACGCCACAACCATTTGGTGAACTCTTCGGAATCACCTGCCGGGCTTGCTGGAACCACCTGCTGGTCACGCCAACATCACCTGCCAGCTATGCCAGAACCACTTGGCGGACACCATGGAAACACCTGTCGGGCCGGCCGGAACCACCTCTCAGACGTGCCAGAACCATGAGCCTGAGAGTCCGGAACCATTCCCAGAACAGACCGAAACCACCTGCCAGACCCGCCTGAACCCCCTGGCGAGCACGCCTGATCCACCTGCTCAACTAGCCGGAACCACCTTCCTGACACGCCAAAATCACCTGGCAGGTATACCAGAACCACTTGGCGGACACTCCGGAATCATCTGCCGGACATGCCAGAACCAGCTCTCAGACACACCAGAACCACGTGCCAGAGACGCCGGAAGCACCAGCTGAGCATGCCTGAGCCACCTGCTCGACTCGCAAGAAACACCTGTCGGACATGCCAAAATCACATGCCGGGTACGCCAGAAACACTTGGCGGACGCTGCGGAATCACCTGTCGGGCGTGCCGGAAACACCTCTCAGACTTGCCAGAACCATGTTCTGGACACGCCGGTACCACCTGCCGAGTATGCCGGAACCAGCTGATCCACTCCCCAGAACCACCTACTGGACACGCCAAAATCAACTGCCGGCTGTGCCAGAACCACTCGGCAGACACTCCGGAATCACCTGCCGGGCATTCCGGAACCACCTCTCAGAGGTGCCGGAAGCAAATGCCGGACACTCCGGTATCACCTGCCGGGCATGCCGGAACCACCTCTCAGAGGTGCCAGAACCACATGCTCGACACTCCGGAATCACCTGCGGGGCATGCCGGAAGCACCTGCCGGACATGGCGGAACCACCGGCTCGACTCGCCGGAACCATTGCCGGCCATGCAAAATCACCTGCCGGCTACGCCACAACCACTTGGCGAACACTCCGGAATCACCTGTCGGGCATGGCGGAGCCACCTCTCAGACATGCCGGAACCACATGCCAATGACACCGGAAGCACCTGCCGAGCACGCCAGAACCACCTGCTCGACTCGCCAAAACCACCTGCTGGACACGCCAGAATCACCTGCCGACTACGCCAGAACCATTTGGTGAACTCTTCGGAATCACCTGCCGGGCTGGCTGGAAACACCTTCCGGTCACGCCAGCATCACCTGCCAGCTATGCCAGAACCACTTGGCGGACACCATGGAAACACCTGTCGGGCCGGCCGGAACCACCTCTCAGACGTGCCAGAACCATGTGCCTGAGATGCCGGAACCACACCCCGAACAGACCGAAACCTCCTGCCACACCCGCCTGCACCACCTGCCGAGCACGCCGGAACCACCTACTCGACTAGCTGGAACCACCTACCTGACACGCTAAAATCACCTGCCGGGTATGCCACAACCACTTGGTGGACACTCCGGAATCATCTGCCAGACATGCCAGAACCAACTCTCAGACACACCAGAACCACGTGCCGGACAGGCCGGAAGCACCTGCTGATCATGCCTGAGCCACATGCTCGACTTGCAAGAAACACCTGCCAGACATGCCAAAATCACCTGCCGGGTACGCCAGAACCTCTTGGCGCACACTCCGGAATCACCTGTCGGGCATCCCGGAACCAACTCTCAACGTGCCAGAAACTCGTGCCGGACACGCCAGAACCACCTGCCGGAAAGACCGGAAACACCTGCTGGACACGCCAGAACCACTCGGCAGACACTCCGGAATCACATGCCAGGCATCCCGGAACCACCTCTCAGAGGTGCCAGAACCAAATGCCGGACACTCCGGTATCACCTGCCGGGCATGCCGGAACCACCTCTCAGAGGTGCCAGAACCACATTCCGGACACTCCGGAATCACCTGCCGGGCATGCCGGAACCAGCTGCCGGACATGCCGGAACCACCGGCTCGACTCGCCGGAACCATTGCCGGACATGCAAAATCACCTGCCGGCTACGCCAGAACCACTTGGCAAACAGTCCGGAATCACCTGCCGGCTACGCCACAACCATTTGGTGAACACTACGGAATCGCCTGCCGGGCTGGCTGGAACCATCTGCCGGTCACGCCAACATCACCTGCCAGCTATGCCAGAACCACTTGGCGGACACCATGGAAACACCTGTCGGGCCGGCCGGAACCACCTATCAGACGTGCCAGAACCATGTGCCTCATATGCCGGAATCACACCCTGAACAGACCGAAACCACCTGCCAGTCCCGCCTGAACCACCTGCCGAGCACGCCGGAACCACCTACTCGACTCGCTGGAACCACCTACCTGACACGCTAAAATCACCTGCCGGGTATGCCACAACCACTTGGTGGACACTCCGGATTCATCTGCCGGACATGCCAGAACCAGCTCTCAGACACACCAGAACCACGTGCCAGACACGCCGGAAGCACCTGCTGATCATGCCTGAGCCAAATGCTCGACTTGCCCGAGACACCTGCCAGACACGTGAAAATCACCTGCCGGGTACGCCAGAACCACGTGGCGGACACTCCGGAATCACCTGTCGGGCATGCCGGAACCAAATCTCAGACGTGCCAGAACCTCATGCCGGACACGGCAGAACCACCTGCCGGACAGACCGGAAACACCTGCTGGACACGCCGGAACCACCGGCTCGACTCCCCGGAACCACCGCCGGACATGCAAAATGACCTGCCGGCTATGCCAGAACCACTTGGCGAACACTCCAGAATCACCTGTCGGGCATGCCAGAACCACATCTCAGACTTGCCAGAACCATGTTCCGGACACACCGGTACCACCTGCCGAGTATGCCGGAACCACCTGATCCACTCCCCAGAACCACCTGCTGGACACGCCAGAATCACCTGCCGGCTACGCCAGAACCACTCGGCAGACACTCCGGAACCACCTGCCGGGCATGCCGGAACCACGTCTCAGAGGTGCCAGAACCACATGCCGGACACTCCGGAATCACCTGTCCGGCATGCCGGAACCAACTCTCAGACGTGCCAGAACCTCGTGCCGGACACGCCAGAACCACCTGCCGGACAAACTGGAACCACCTGCTGGACACGCCGGAACCACCTGCTCGACTCGCCGGAACCACCGCCGTACATGCAAAATGACCTGCCGGCTACGCCAGAACCACTTGGCGAACACTCCGGAATCAGCTGTCGGGCATGCCAGAACCACATCTCAGACTCGCCAGAACCATGTTCCGGACACGCCGGTACCACCTGCCGAGTATGCCGGAACCACCTGATCCACTCCCCAGAACCACCTGCTGGACACGCCAGAATCACCTGCCGGCTACGCCAGAACCACTCGGCAGACACTCCGGAACCACCTGCCGGGCATGCCGGAACCACCTCTCAGAGGTGCCAGAACCACATGCCGGACACTCCGGAATCACTTGCCGGGCATGCCGGAACCATCTCTCAGACGTGCCAGAACCATGTTCCGGACACGCCGGTACCACCTGCCGAGCTCGCCGGAACCACCTGCTGGACACGCCAAAATCACCTGCCGGCTACGCCAGGACCACTCGGCAGACACTCCGGAATCACCTGCCGGGCTGGCTGGAACCACCTGCCGGTCACGCCAACATCACCTTTCAGCTACGCCAGAACCACTTGGCGGACACTCCGGAAACACCTGTCGGGCCGGCCGGAACCACCTCTCAGACGTGCCAGAAGCATGTGCCTCAGATGCCGGAATCACTCCCCGAACAGACCGAAACCACCTGCCAGACCCGCCTGAAGCCCCTGGCGAGCACGACTGATCCACCTGCTCAACTAGCCGGAACCACCTTCCTGACAGACCAAAATCACCTGCCAGTTATACCAGAACCACTTGGTGGACACTCCGGAATCACCTGCCGGGCATGACGGAACCATCACTCACACGTGCCAGAAGCATGTTCCAGACACGCCTGTACCACCTGCCGAGCTCGCCGGAACCACCTGCTGGACACGCCAAAATCACCTGCCGGCTACGCCAGAACCACTCGGCAGACACTCCGGAATCACCTGCCGGGCTGGCTGGAACCACCTGCCAGTCACGCCAACATCACCTTTCAGCTACGACAGAACCACTTGGCGGACACTCCGGAAACACCTGTCGGTCCGGCCGGAACCACCTCTCAGACGTGCCAGAACCATGTGCCTGAGATGCCGGAACCACTCCCCGAACAGACCGAAACCACCTGCCAGACCCGCCTGAAGCCCCTGGCGAGCACGCCTGATCCACCTGCTCAACTAGCCGGAACCACCTTCCTGACACGCCAAAATCACCTGGCAGGTATACCAGAACCACTTGGCGGACACTCCGGAATCATCTGCCGGACATGCCAGAACCAGCTCTCAGACACACCAGAACCACGTGCCAGAGACGCCGGAAGCACCAGCTGAGCATGCCTGAGCCACCTGCTCGACTCGCAAGAAACACCTGTCGGACATGCCAAAATCACCTGCCGGGTACGCCAGAAACACTTGGCGGACGCTCCGGAATCACCTGTCGGGCGTGCCGGAAACACCTCTCAGACTTGCCAGAACCATGTTCTGGACACGCCGGTACCACCTGCCGAGTATGCCGGAACCAGCTGATCCACTCCCCAGAACGACCTAGTGGACACGCCAAAATCAACTGCCGGCTATGCCAGAACCACTCGGCAGACACTCCGGAATCACATGCCAGGCATTCCGGAACCACCTCTCAGAGTTGCCAGAACCAAATGCCGGACACTCCGGTATCACCTGCCGGGCATGCCGGAACCACCTCTCAGAGGTGCCAGAACCACATGCTCGACACTCCGGAATCACCTGCGGGGCATGCCGGAAGCACCTGCCGGACATGGCGGAACCACCGGCTCGACTCGCCGGAACCATTGCCGGCCATGCAAAATCACCTGCCGGCTACGCCACAACCACTTGGCGAACACTCCGGAATCACCTGTCGGGCATGGCGGAGCCACCTCTCAGACATGCCGGAACCACATGCCAATGACACCGGAAGCACCTGCCGAGCACGCCAGAACCACCTGCTCGACTCGCCAAAACCACCTGCTGGACACGCCAGAATCACCTGCCGACTACGCCAGAACCATTTGGTGAACTCTTCGGAATCACCTGCCGGGCTGGCTGGAAACACCTTCCGGTCACGCCAACATCACCTGCCAGCTATGCCAGAACCACTTGGCGGACACCATGGAAACACCTGTCGGGCCGGCCGGAACCACCTCTCAGACGTGCCAGAACCATGTGCCTGAGATGCCGGAACCACACCCCGAACAGACCGAAACCTCCTGCCACACCCGCCTGCACCACCTGCCGAGCACGCCGGAACCACCTACTCGACTAGCTGGAACCACCTACCTGACACGCTAAAATCACCTGCCGGGTATGCCACAACCACTTGGTGGACACTCCGGAATCATCTGCCGGACATGCCAGAACCAGCTCTCAGACACACCAGAACCACGTGCCGGACAGGCCGGAAGCACCTGCTGATCATGCCTGAGCCGCATGCTCGACTTGCAAGAAACACCTGCCAGACATGCCAAAATCACCTGCCGGGTACGCCAGAACCTCTTGGCGCACACTCCGGAATCACCTGTCGGGCATCCCGGAACCAACTCTCAACGTGCCAGAAACTCGTGCCGGACACGCCAGAACCACCTGCCGGAAAGACCGGAAACACCTGCTGGACACGCCAGAACCACTCGGCAGACACTCCGGAATCACATGCCAGGCATCCCGGAACCACCTCTCAGAGGTGCCAGAACCAAATGCCGGACACTCCGGTATCACCTGCCGGGCATGCCGGAACCACCTCTCAGAGGTGCCAGAACCACATTCCAGACACTCCGGAATCACCTGCCGGGCATGCCGGAACCAGCTGCCGGACATGCCGGAACCACCGGCTCGACTCGCCGGAACCATTGCCGGACATGCAAAATCACCTGCCGGCTACGCCAGAACCACTTGGCAAACAGTCCGGAATCACCTGCCGGCTACGCCACAACCATTTGGTGAACACTACGGAATCGCCTGCCGGGCTGGCTGGAACCATCTGCCGGTCACGCCAACATCACCTGCCAGCTATGCCAGAACCACTTGGCGGACACCATGGAAACACCTGTCGGGCCGGCCGGAACCACCTATCAGACGTGCCAGAACCATGTGCCTCATATGCCGGAATCACACCCTGAACAGACCGAAACCACCTGCCAGTCCCGCCTGAACCACCTGCCGAGCACGCCGGAACCACCTACTCGACTCGCTGGAACCACCTACCTGACACGCTAAAATCACCTGCCGGGTATGCCACAACCACTTGGTGGACACTCCGGATTCATCTGCCGGACATGCCAGAACCAGCTCTCAGACACACCAGAACCACGTGCCAGACACGCCGGAAGCACCTGCTGATCATGCCTGAGCCAAATGCTCGACTTGCCCGAGACACCTGCCAGACACGCGAAAATCACCTGCCGGGTACGCCAGAACCACGTGGCGGACACTCCGGAATCACCTGTCGGGCATGCCGGAACCAAATCTCAGACGTGCCAGAACCTCATGCCGGACACGGCAGAACCACCTGCCGGACAGACCGGAAACACCTGCTGGACACGCCGGAACCACCGGCTCGACTCCCCGGAACCACCGCCGGACATGCAAAATGACCTGCCGGCTATGCCAGAACCACTTGGCGAACACTCCAGAATCACCTGTCGGGCATGCCAGAACCACATCTCAGACTTGCCAGAACCATGTTCCGGACACACCGGTACCACCTGCCGAGTATGCCGGAACCACCTGATCCACTCCCCAGAACCACCTGCTGGACACGCCAGAATCACCTGCCGGCTACACCAGAACCACTCGGCAGACACTCCGGAACCACCTGCCGGGCATGCCGGAACCACGTCTCAGAGGTGCCAGAACCACATGCCGGACACTCTGGAATCACCTGCCGGGCATGCCGGAACCACCTGCTGGGCATGCCGGAATCACCTGATGGACATGCCGCAACCACCGGTTCGACTCGCCGGAACCACCGCCGGACATGCAAAATGACCTGCCGGCTACGCCAGAACCAGTTGGCGAACACTCCGGAATCACCTGCCGGCCATGGCGGTACCACCTGCTCGACTCGCGAAAACCACCTGCTGCACACGCCAAAATCACCTGCCGGCTATGCCAGAACCACTCGGCAGACACTCCGGAAGCACCTGCCGGGCATGCCGGAACCACCTCTCAGAGTTGCCAGAACCAAATGCCGGACACTCCGGAATCACCTGTCCGGCATGCCGGAACCAACTCTCAGACGTGCCAGAACCTCGTGCCGGACACGCCAGAACCACCTGCCGGACAGACCGGAACCACCTGCTGGACACGCCGGAACCACCTGCTCGACTCGCCGGAACCACCGCCGTACATGCAAAATGACCTGCCGGCTACGCCAGAACCACTTGGCGAACACTCCGGAATCAGCTGTCGGGCATGCCAGAACCACATCTCAGACTCGCCAGAACCATGTTCCGGACACGCCGGTACCACCTGCCGAGTATGCCGGAACCACCTGATCCACTCCCCAGAACCACCTGCTGGACACGCCAGAATCACCTGCCGGCTACGCCAGAACCACTCGGCAGACACTCCGGAACCACCTGCCGGGCATGCCGGAACCACCTCTCAGAGGTGCCAGAACCACATGCCGGACACTCCGGAATCACCTGCCGGGCATGCCGGAACCATCTCTCAGACGTGCCAGAACCATGTTCCGGACACGCCGGTACCACCTGCCGAGCTCGCCGGAACCACCTGCTGGACACGCCAAAATCACCTGCCGGCTACGCCAGGACCACTCGGCAGACACTCCGGAATCACCTGCCGGGCTGGCTGGAACCACCTGCCGGTCACGCCAACATCACCTTTCAGCTACGCCAGAACCACTTGGCGGACACTCCGGAAACACCTGTCGGGCCGGCCGGAACCACCTCTCAGACGTGCCAGAAGCATGTGCCTCAGATGCCGGAACCACTCCCCGAACAGACCGAAACCACCTGCCAGACCCGCCTGAAGCCCCTGGCGAGCACGACTGATCCACCTGCTCAACTAGCCGGAACCACCTTCCTGACAGACCAAAATCACCTGCCAGGTATACCAGAACCACTTGGTGGACACTCCGGAATCACCTGCCGGGCATGACGGAACCATCACTCACACGTGCCAGAAGCATGTTCCAGACACGCCTGTACCACCTGCCGAGCTCGCCGGAACCACCTGCTGGACACGCCAAAATCACCTGCCGGCTACGCCAGAACCACTCGGCAGACACTCCGGAATCACCTGCCGGGCTGGCTGGAACCACCTGCCAGTCACGCCAACATCACCTTTCAGCTACGACAGAACCACTTGGCGGACACTCCGGAAACACCTGTCGGTCCGGCCGGAACCACCTCTCAGACGTGCCAGAACCATGTGCCTGAGATGCCGGAACCACTCCCCGAACAGACCGAAACCACCTGCCAGACCCGCCTGAAGCCCCTGGCGAGCACGCCTGATCCACCTGCTCAACTAGCCGGAACCACCTTCCTGACACGCCAAAATCACCTGGCAGGTATACCAGAACCACTTGGCGGACACTCCGGAATCATCTGCCGGACATGCCAGAACCAGCTCTCAGACACACCAGAACCACGTGCCAGAGACGCCGGAAGCACCAGCTGAGCATGCCTGAGCCACCTGCTCGACTCGCAAGAAACACCTGTCGGACATGCCAAAATCACCTGCCGGGTACGCCAGAAACACTTGGCGGACGCTCCGGAATCACCTGTCGGGCGTGCCGGAAACACCTCTCAGACTTGCCAGAACCATGTTCTGGACACGCCGGTACCACCTGCCGAGTATGCCGGAACCAGCTGATCCACTCCCCAGAACCACCTAGTGGACACGCCAAAATCAACTGCCGGCTACGCCAGAACCACTCGTCAGACACTCCGGAATCACATGCCAGGCATTCCGGAACCACCTCTCAGAGGTGCCAGAACCAAATGCTGGACACTCCGGTATCACCTGCTGGGCATGCCGGAGCCACCTCTCAGAGGTGCCAGAACCACATGCCGGACACTCCGGAATCACCTGCCGGGCATGCCGGAACCACCTGCCGGACATGCCGGAACCACCGGCTCGAGTCGCCGGAACCATTGGCGGACATGCAAAATCACCTGCCGGCTACGCCAGAACCACTTGGCGAACACTCCAGAATCACCTGCCGGGCATGGCGGAACCACTTCTCAGACATGCCGGAAACACATGCCAATGACACCGGAAGCACCTGCCGAGCACGCCAGAACCACCTGCTCGACTCGCCAAAACCACCTGCTGGACACGCCAAAATCACCTGCCGGCTATGCCACAACCATTTGGTGAACTCTTCGAAATCACCTGCCGGACTGGCTGGAACCACCTGCCGGTCACGCCAACATCACCTGCCAGCTATGCCAGAACCACTTGGCGGACACCATGGAAACACCTGTCGGCCCGGCCAGAACCACCTATCAGACGTGCCAGAACCATGTGCCTGAGATGCCGGAACCACACCCCGAACAGACCGAAACCACCTGCCAGACCCGCCTGAACCACCTGCCGGGTACGCCAGAACCACGTGGCGGACACTCCGGAATCAGCTGTCGGGCGTGCCGGAACCAACTCTCAGACGTGCCAGAACCTCGTGCCGGTCACACCAGAACCACCTGCCGGACAGACCTTAAACACCTGCTGCACATGCCAAAATCACCTGCCGGCTACGCCACAACCATTTGGTGAACTCTTCGGAATCACCTGCGGGGCTGGCGGGAACCAACTGCCGGTCACGCCAACATCACCTGCCAGCTATGCCAGAACCACTTGGCGGACACCATGGAAACACCTGTCGGGCCGGCGGGAACCACCTATGAGACGTGCCAGAACCATGTGCCTGAGATGCTGGAACCACACCACGAACAGACCGAAACCACCTGCCAGACCCGCCTGAACCACCTGCCGAGCACGCCGGAACCACCTACTCGACTCGCCGGAACCACCTACCTGACACGCTAAAATCACCTGCCGGGTATGCCACAACCACTTGGTGGACACTCTGGAATCATCTGCCGGACATGCCAGAACCAGTTCTCAGACACACCAGAACCACGTGCCGGACACGCCGGAAGCACCTGCTGATCATGCCTGAGCCAAATGCTCGACTTGCAAGAAACACCTGCGAGACACGCCAAAATCACGTGCCGGGTACGCCAGAACCACGTGGCGGACACTCCGGAATCACCTGCCGGGCTGGCTGGAACCACCTGCCGGTCACGCCAACATCACCTTCCAGCTGCGCCAGAACCACTTGGCGGACACTCCGGAAACACCTCTCCGGCCGGGCGGAACCACCTCTCAGACTTGCCAGAACCATGTGCCTGAGATGCCGGAACCACTCCCCGAACAGAGCGAAACCACCCCCCAGACCCGCCTGAAGCCCCTGGCGAGCACGCCTGATCCACCTGCTCAACTAGCCGGAACCACCTTCCTGAAACGCCAAAATCACCTGCCGGCTACGCCACAACCATTTGGTGAACTCTTCGGAATCACCTGCCGGGCTGGCTCCAGGACCTCTCGGCAGACACTCCGGAACCACCTGCCGGGCATGGCGGAACCACCTCTCAGACATGCCGGAACCACATGCCAATGACACCGGAAGCACCTGCCGAGCACGCCAGAACCACCTGCTCGACTCGCCAAAACCACCTGCTGGACACGCCAAAATCACCTGCCGGCTACTCCAGAACCACTCGGCAGACACTCCGGAACCACCTGCCGGGCTGGCTGGAACCACCTGCCGGTCACGCCAACATCACATTTCAGCTACGCCAGAACCACTTGGCGGACACTCCGGTATCACCTGCCGGGCATGCTGGAACCATCTCTCAGACGTGCCAGAACCATGTGCCTGAGATGCCGGAACCACACTCCGAACAGACTGAAACCACCTGCCAGACCCGCCTGAACCACCTGCCGAGCACGCCGGAACCACCTACTCGACTCGCCGGAACCACCTACCTGACACGCTAAAATCACCTGCCGGGTATGCCACAACCACTTGGTGGACACTCCGGAATCATCTGCCGTACATGCCAGAACCAGCTCTCAGACACACCAGAACCACATGCCGGACACGCCGGAAGCACCTGCTGATCATGCCTGAGCCAAATGCTCGACTTGCAAGAAACACCTGCGAGACACGCCAAAATCACCTGCCGGGTACGCCAGAACCACGTGGCGGACACTCCGGAATCACCTGCCGGGCTGGCTGGAACCACCTGCCGGTCACGCCAACATCACCTTTCAGCTACGCCAGAACCACTTGGCGGACCCTCCGGATACACCTCTCCGGCTGGGCGGAACCACCTCTCAGACTTGCCAGAACCATGTGCCTGAGATGCCGGAACCACTCCCCGAACAGACCGAAACCACCTGCCAGACCCGCCTGAACCCCCTGGCGAGCACGACTCATCCACCTGCTCAACTAGCCGGAACCACCTTCCTGACACGCCAAAATCACCTGCCGGCTACGCCACAACCATTTGGTGAACTCTTCGGAATCACCTGCCGGGCTGGCTCCATAACCTCTCGGCAGACACTCCGGAACCACCTGCCGGGCATGGCGGAACCACCTCTCAGACATGCCGGAACCACATGCCAATGACACCGGAAGCACCTGCCGAGCACGCCAGAACCACCTGCTCGACTCGCCAAAACCACCTGCTGGACACGCCAAAATCACCTGCCGGCTATGCCACAGCCATTTGGTGAACTATTCGGAATCACCTGCCGGGCTTGCTGGAACCACCTGCTGGTCACGCCAACATCACCTGCCAGCTACGCCAGAACCACTTGGCGGACACCATGGAAACACCTGTCGGGCCGGCCGGAACCACCTATCAGACGTGCCAGAACCATGTGCCTCATATGCCGGAATCACACCCTGAACAGACCGAAACCACCTGCCAGTCCCGCCTGAACCACCTGCCGAGCACGCCGGAACCACCTACTCGACTCGCTGGAACCACCTACCTGACACGCTAAAATCACCTGCCGGGTATGCCACAACCACTTGGTGGACACTCCGGATTCATCGGCCGGACATGCCAGAACCAGCTCTCAGACACACCAGAACCACGTGCCAGACACGCCGGAAGCACCTGCTGATCATGCCTGAGCCAAATGCTCGACTTGCCCGAGACACCTGCCAGACACGCGAAAATCACCTGCCGGGTACGCCAGAACCACGTGGCGGACACTCCGGAATCACCTGTCGGGCATGCCGGAACCAAATCTCAGACGTGCCAGAACCTCATGCCGGACACGGCAGAACCACCTGCCGGACAGACCGGAAACACCTGCTGGACACGCCGGAACCACCGGCTCGACTCCCCGGAACCACCGCCGGACATGCAAAATGACCTGCCGGCTATGCCAGAACCACTTGGCGAACACTCCAGAATCACCTGTCGGGCATGCCAGAACCACATCTCAGACTTGCCAGAACCATGTTCCGGACACACCGGTACCACCTGCCGAGTATGCCGGAACCACCTGATCCACTCCCCAGAACCACCTGCTGGACACGCCAGAATCACCTGCCGGCTACACCAGAACCACTCGGCAGACACTCCGGAACCACCTGCCGGGCATGCCGGAACCACGTCTCAGAGGTGCCAGAACCACATGCCGGACACTCTGGAATCACCTGCCGGGCATGCCGGAACCACCTGCTGGGCATGCCGGAATCACCTGATGGACATGCCGCAACCACCGGTTCGACTCGCCGGAACCACCGCCGGACATGCAAAATGACCTGCCGGCTACGCCAGAACCAGTTGGCGAACACTCCGGAATCACCTGCCGGCCATGGCGGTACCACCTGCTCGACTCGCGAAAACCACCTGCTGCACACGCCAAAATCACCTGCCGGCTATGCCAGAACCACTCGGCAGACACTCCGGAAGCACCTGCCGGGCATGCCGGAACCACCTCTCAGAGTTGCCAGAACCAAATGCCGGACACTCCGGAATCACCTGTCCGGCATGCCGGAACCAACTCTCAGACGTGCCAGAACCTCGTGCCGGACACGCCAGAACCACCTGCCGGACAGACCGGAACCACCTGCTGGACACGCCGGAACCACCTGCTCGACTCGCCGGAACCACCGCCGTACATGCAAAATGACCTGCCGGCTACGCCAGAACCACTTGGCGAACACTCCGGAATCAGCTGTCGGGCATGCCAGAACCACATCTCAGACTCGCCAGAACCATGTTCCGGACACGCCGGTACCACCTGCCGAGTATGCCGGAACCACCTGATCCACTCCCCAGAACCACCTGCTGGACACGCCAGAATCACCTGCCGGCTACGCCAGAACCACTCGGCAGACACTCCGGAACCACCTGCCGGGCATGCCGGAACCACCTCTCAGAGGTGCCAGAACCACATGCCGGACACTCCGGAATCACCTGCCGGGCATGCCGGAACCATCTCTCAGACGTGCCAGAACCATGTTCCGGACACGCCGGTACCACCTGCCGAGCTCGCCGGAACCACCTGCTGGACACGCCAAAATCACCTGCCGGCTACGCCAGGACCACTCGGCAGACACTCCGGAATCACCTGCCGGGCTGGCTGGAACCACCTGCCGGTCACGCCAACATCACCTTTCAGCTACGCCAGAACCACTTGGCGGACACTCCGGAAACACCTGTCGGGCCGGCCGGAACCACCTCTCAGACGTGCCAGAAGCATGTGCCTCAGATGCCGGAACCACTCCCCGAACAGACCGAAACCACCTGCCAGACCCGCCTGAAGCCCCTGGCGAGCACGACTGATCCACCTGCTCAACTAGCCGGAACCACCTTCCTGACAGACCAAAATCACCTGCCAGGTATACCAGAACCACTTGGTGGACACTCCGGAATCACCTGCCGGGCATGACGGAACCATCACTCACACGTGCCAGAAGCATGTTCCAGACACGCCTGTACCACCTGCCGAGCTCGCCGGAACCACCTGCTGGACACGCCAAAATCACCTGCCGGCTACGCCAGAACCACTCGGCAGACACTCCGGAATCACCTGCCGGGCTGGCTGGAACCACCTGCCAGTCACGCCAACATCACCTTTCAGCTACGACAGAACCACTTGGCGGACACTCCGGAAACACCTGTCGGTCCGGCCGGAACCACCTCTCAGACGTGCCAGAACCATGTGCCTGAGATGCCGGAACCACTCCCCGAACAGACCGAAACCACCTGCCAGACCCGCCTGAACCACCTGCCGAGCACGCCGGAACCACCTACTCGACTCGCCGGAACCACCTACCTGACACGCTAAAATCACCTGCCGGGTATGCCACAACCACTTGGTGAACACTCCGGAATCATCTGCCGTACATGCCAGAACCAGCTCTCAGACACACCAGAACCACATGCCGGACACGCCGGAAGCACCTGCTGATCATGCCTGAGCCAAATGCTCGACTTGCAAGAAACACCTGCGAGACACGCCAAAATCACCTGCCGGGTACGCCAGAACCACGTGGCGGACACTCCGGAATCACCTGCCGGGCTGGCTGGAACCACCTGCCGGTCACGCCAACATCACCTTTCAGCTACGCCAGAACCACTTGGCGGACCCTCCGGATACACCTCTCCGGCTGGGCGGAACCACCTCTCAGACTTGCCAGAACCATGTGCCTGAGATGCCGGAACCACTCCCCGAACAGACCGAAACCACCTGCCAGACCCGCCTGAACCCCCTGGCGAGCACGCCTGATCCACCTGCTCAACTAGCCGGAACCACCTTCCTGACACGCCAAAATCACCTGCCGGCTACGCCACAACCATTTGGTGAACTCTTCGGAATCACCTGCCGGGCTGGCTCCAGGACCTCTCGGCAGACACTCCGGAACCACCTGCCGGGCATGGCGGAACCACCTCTCAGACATGCCGGAACCACATGCCAATGACACCGGAAGCACCTGCCGAGCACGCCAGAACCACCTGCTCGACTCGCCAAAACCACCTGCTAGACACGCCAAAATCACCTGCCGGCTACGCCACAGCCATTTGGTGAAATATTCGGAATCACCTGCCGGGCTTGCTGGAACCACCTGCCGGTCACGCCAACATCACCTGCCAGCTACGCCAGAACCACTTGGCGGACACCATGGAAACACCTGTCGGGCCGGCCGGAACCACCTATCAGACGTGCCAGAACCATGTGCCTGAGATGCCGGAACCACTCCCCGAACAGAGCGAAACCACCTGCCAGACCCGCCTGAAGCCCCTGGCGAGCACGCCTGATCCACCTGCTCAACTAGCCGGAACCACCTTCCTGACACACCAAAATCACCTGCCAGGTATACCAGAACCACTTGGTGGACACTCCGGAATCATCTGCCGGACATGCCAGAACCAGCTCTCAGACCCACCAGAACCACGTGCCAGAGACGCCGGAAGCACAAGCTGAGCATGCCTGAGCCACCTGCTCGAGTCGCAAGAAACACCTGTCGGACATGGCAAAATCACCTGCCGGGTACGCCAGAAACACTTGGCGGACGCTCTGGAATCACCTGTCGGACGTGCCGGAACCACCTCTCAGACTTGCCAGAACCATGTTCAGGACAAGCCGGTACCACCTGCCGAGTATGCCGGAACCAGCTGATCCACTCCCCAGAACCACCTAGTGGACACGCCAAAATCAACTGCCGGCTACGCCAGAACCACTCGTCAGACACTCCGGAATCACATGCCAGGCATTCCGGAACCACCTCTCAGAGGTGCCAGAACCAAATGCCGGACACTCCGGTATCACCTGCCGGGCATGCCGGAGCCACCTCTCAGAGGTGCCAGAACCACATGCCGGACACTCCGGAATCACCTGCCGGGCATGCCGGAACCACCTGCCGGACATGCCGGAACCACCGGCTCGAGTCGCCGGAACCATTGGCGGACATGCAAAATCACCTGCCGGCTACGCCAGAACCACTTGGCGAACACTCCAGAATCACCTGCCGGGCATGGCGGAACCACTTCTCAGACATGCCGGAAACACATGCCAATGACACCGGAAGCACCTGCCGAGCACGCCAGAACCACCTGCTCGACTCGCCAAAACCACCTGCTGGACACGCCAAAATCACCTGCCGGCTATGCCACAACCATTTGGTGAACTCTTCGAAATCACCTGCCGGACTGGCTGGAACCACCTGCCGGTCACGCCAACATCACCTGCCAGCTATGCCAGAACCACTTGGCGGACACCATGGAAACACCTGTCGGCCCGGCCAGAACCACCTATCAGACGTGCCAGAACCATGTGCCTGAGATGCCGGAACCACACCCCGAACAGACCGAAACCACCTGCCAGACCCGCCTGAACCACCTGCCGGGTACGCCAGAACCACGTGGCGGACACTCCGGAATCAGCTGTCGGGCGTGCCGGAACCAACTCTCAGACGTGCCAGAACCTCGTGCCGGTCACACCAGAACCACCTGCCGGACAGACCTTAAACACCTGCTGCACATGCCAAAATCACCTGCCGGCTACGCCACAACCATTTGGTGAACTCTTCGGAATCACCTGCGGGGCTGGCGGGAACCAACTGCCGGTCACGCCAACATCACCTGCCAGCTATGCCAGAACCACTTGGCGGACACCATGGAAACACCTGTCGGGCCGGCGGGAACCACCTATGAGACGTGCCAGAACCATGTGCCTGAGATGCTGGAACCACACCACGAACAGACCGAAACCACCTGCCAGACCCGCCTGAACCACCTGCCGAGCACGCCGGAACCACCTACTCGACTCGCCGGAACCACCTACCTGACACGCTAAAATCACCTGCCGGGTATGCCACAACCACTTGGTGGACACTCCGGAATCATCTGCCGGACATGCCAGAACCAGTTCTCAGACACACCAGAACCACGTGCCGGACACGCCGGAAGCACCTGCTGATCATGCCTGAGCCAAATGCTCGACTTGCAAGAAACACCTGCGAGACACGCCAAAATCACGTGCCGGGTACGCCAGAACCACGTGGCGGACACTCCGGAATCACCTGCCGGGCTGGCTGGAACCACCTGCCGGTCACGCCAACATCACCTTTCAGCTACGCCAGAACCACTTGGCGGACACTCCGGAAACACCTCTCCGGCCGGGCGGAACCACCTCTCAGACTTGCCAGAACCATGTGCCTGAGATGCCGGAACCACTCCCCGAACAGAGCGAAACCACCTGCCAGACCCGCCTGAAGCCCCTGGCGAGCACGCCTGATCCACCTGCTCAACTAGCCGGAACCACCTTCCTGACACGCCAAAATCACCTGCCGGCTACGCCACAACCATTTGGTGAACTCTTCGGAATCACCTGCCGGGCTGGCTCCAGGACCTCTCGGCAGACACTCCGGAACCACCTGCCGGGCATGGCGGAACCACCTCTCAGACATGCCGGAACCACATGCCAATGACACCGGAAGCACCTGCCGAGCACGCCAGAACCACCTGCTCGACTCGCCAAAACCACCTGCTGGACACGCCAAAATCACCTGCCGGCTACGCCACAACCATTTGGTGAACTCTTCGGAATCACCTGCCGGGCTGGCTGGAAACACCTGCCGGTCACGCCAGCATCACCTGCCAGCTATGCCAGAACCACTTGGCGGACACCATGGAAACACCTGTCGGGCCGGCCGGAACCACCTATCAGACATGCCATAACCATGTGCCTGAGATGCCGGAACCACACCCCGAACAGACCGAAACCACCTGCCAGACACGCCTGAACCACCTGCCGAGCACGCCGGAGCCACCTACTCGACTCGCCGGAACCACCGCCGGACATGCAAAATGACCTGCCGGCTACGTCAGAACCACTTGGCAAACACTCCGGAATCACCTGTCGGGCATGCCAGAACCACGTGGCGGACACTCCGGAATCACCTGTCCGGCATGCCGGAACCAACTCTCAGACGTGCCAGAACCTCGTGCCGGACACGCCAGAACCACCTGCCGGACAGACCGGAACCACCTGCTGGACACGCCGGAACCACCTGCTCGACTCGCCGGAACCACCGCCGGACATGCAAAATGACCTGCCGGCTACGCCAGAACCACTTGGCGAACACTCCGGAATCAGCTGTCGGGCATGCCAGAACCACATCTCAGACTCGCCAGAACCATGTTCCGGACACGCCGGTACCACCTGCCGAGTATGCCGGAACCACCTGATCCACTCCCCAGAACCACCTGCTGGACACGCCAGAATCACCTGCCGGCTACGCCAGAACCACTCGGCAGACACTCCGGAACCACCTGCCGGGCATGCCGGAACCACCTCTCAGAGGTGCCAGAACCACATGCCGGACACTCCGGAATCACCTGCCGGGCATGCCGGAACCATCTCTCAGACGTGCCAGAACCATGTTCCGGACACGCCGGTACCACCTGCCGAGCTCGCCGGAACCACCTGCTGGACACGCCAAAATCACCTGCCGGCTACGCCAGGACCACTCGGCAGACACTCCGGAATCACCTGCCGGGCTGGCTGGAACCACCTGCCAGTCACGCCAACATCACCTTTCAGCTACGCCAGAACCACTTGGCGGACACTCCGGAAACACCTGTCGGGCCGGCCGGAACCACCTCTCAGACGTGCCAGAACCATGTGCCTCAGATGCCGGAACCACTCCCCGAACAGACCGAAACCACCTGCCAGACCCGCCTGAACCCCCTGGCGAGCACGCCTGATCCACCTGCTCAACTAGCCGGAACCACCTTCCTGACAGACCAAAATCACCTGCCAGGTATACCAGAACAACTTGGTGGACACTCCGGAATCACCTGCCGGGCATGACGGAACCATCTCTCACACGTGCCAGAAGCATGTTCCAGACACGCCTGTACCACCTGCCGAGCTCGCCGGAACCACCTGCTGGACACGCCAAAATCACCTGCCGGCTACGCCAGAACCACTCGGCAGACACTCCGGAATCACCTGCCGGGCTGGCTGGAACCACCTGCCGGTCACGCCAACATCACCTTTCAGCTATGCCAGAACCACTTGGCGGACACTCCGGAAACACCTGTCGGTCCAGCCGGAACCACCTCTCTGACGTGCCAGAACCATGTGCCTGAGATGCCGGAACCACTCCCCGAACAGACCGAAACCACCTGCCAGACCCGCCTGAACCCCCTGGCGAGCACGCCTGATCCACCTGCTCAACTAGCCGGAACCAACTTCCTGACACGCCAAAATCACCTGGCAGGTATACCAGAACCACTTGGCGGACACTCCGGAATCATCTGCCGGACATGCCAGAACCAGCTCTCAGACACACCAGAACCACGTGCCAGAGACGCCGGAAGCACCAGCTGAGCATGCCTGAGCCACCTGCTCGACTCGCAAGAAACACCTGTCGGACATGCCAAAATCACCTGCCGGGTACGCCAGAAACACTTGGCGGGCGCTCCGGAATCACCTGTCGGGCATGCCGGAAACACCTCACAGACTTGCCAGAACCATGTTCTGGACACGCCGGTACCACCTGCCGAGTATGCCGGAACCAGCGGATCCACTCCCCAGAACCACCTAGTGGACACGCCAAAATCAACTGCCGGCTATGCCAGAACCACTCGGCAGACACTCCGGAATCACATGCCAGGCATTCCGGAACCACCTCTCAGAGGTGCCAGAACCAAATGCCGGACACTCCGGTATCACCTGCCGGGCATGCCGGAACCACCTTTCAGAGGTGCCAGAACCACATGCTGGACACTCCGTAATCACCTGCGGGGCATGCCGGAAGCACCTGCCGGACATGGCGGAACCACCGGCTCGACTCGCCGGAACCATTGCCGGCCATGCAAAATCACCTGCCGGCTACGCCACAACCACTTGGCGAACACTCCGGAATCACCTGTCGGGCATGGCGGAGCCACCTCTCAGACATGCCGGAACCACATGCCAATGACACCGGAAGCACCTGCCGAGCACGCCAGAACCACCTGCTCGACTCGCCAAAACCACCTGCTGGACACGCCAGAATCACCTGCCGACTACGCCACAACCATTTGGTGAACTCTTCGGAATCACCTGCCGGGCTGGCTGGAAACACCTGCCGGTCACGCCAACATCACCTGCCAGCTATGCCAGAACCACTTGGCGGACACCATGGAAACACCTGTCAGGCCGGCCGGAACCACCTATCAGACGTGCCAGAACCATGTGCCTGAGATGCCGGAACCACACCCCGAACAGACCGAAACCTCCTGCCACACCCGCCTGAACCACCTGCCGAGCACGCCGGAACCACCTAATCGACTAGCTGGAACCACCTACCTGACACGCTAAAATCACCTGCCGGGTATGCCACAACCACTTGGTGGACACTCCGGAATCATCTGCCGGACATGCCAGAACCAACTCTCAGACACACCAGAACCACGTGCCGGACAGGCCGGAAGCACCTGCTGATATGCCTGAGCCACATGCTCGACTTGCAAGAAACACCTGCCAGACATGCCAAAATCACCTGCCGGGTACGCCAGAACCTCTTGGCGCACACTCCGGAATCACCTGTCGAGAATCCCGGAACCAACTCTCAGACGTGCCAGAACCTCGTGCCGGACACGCCAGAACCACCTGCCGGAAAGACCGGAAACACCTGCTGGACACGCCAGAACCACTCGGCAGACACTCCGGAATCACATGCCAGGCATCCCGGAACCACCTCTCAGAGGTGCCAGAACCAAATGCCGGACACTCCGGTATCACCTGCCGGGCATGCCGGAACCACCTCTCAGAGGTGCCAGAACCACATTCCGGACACTCCGGAATCACCTGCCGGGCATGCCGGAACCACCTGCCGGTCACGCCAACATCACATTTCAGCTACGCCAGAACCACTTGGCGGACACTCCGGAAACACCTGTCGGGCCGGCCGGAACCACCTCTCAGACGTGCCAGAACCATGTGCCTGAGATGCCGGAACCACTCCCCGAACAGACCGAAACCACCTGCCAGACCCGCCTGAAGCCCCTGGCGAGCACGCCTGATCCAACTGCTCAACTAGCCGGAACCACCTTCCTGACACGCCAAAATCACCTGGCAGGTATACCAGAACCACTTGGCGGACACTCCGGAATCATCTGCCGGACATGCCAGAACCAGCTCTCAGACACACCAGAACCACGTGCCAGAGATGCCGGAAGCACCAGCTGAGCATGCCTGAGCCACCAGCTCGACTCGCAAGAAACACCTGTCGGACATGCCAAAATCACCTGCCGGGTACGCCAGAAACACTTGGCGGACGCTCCGGAATCACCTGTCGGGCATGCCGGAAACACCTCTCAGACTTGCCAGAACCATGTTCTGGACACGCCGGTACCACCTGCCGAGTATGCCAGAACCAGCTGATCCACTCCCCAGAACCACCTACTGGTCACGCCAAAATCAACTGCCGGCTATGCCAGAACAACTCGGCAGACACTCCGGAATCACATGCCAGGCATTCCGGAACCACCTCTCAGAGGTGCCAGAACCACATGCCGGACACTCCGGAATCACCTGCCGGGCATGCCGGAACCACCTGCCGGACATGCCGGAATCACCTGCCGGACATGCCGGAACCACCGTCTCGACTCGCCGGAACCATTGCCGGACATGCAAATCCACCTGCCGGCTACGCCAGAACCACTTGGCGAACACTCCGGAATCACCTGCAGGGCATGGCGGAACCACCTCTCAGACATGCCGGAACCACATGCCAATGACACCGGAAGCACCTGCCGAGCACGCCAGAACCACCTGCTCGACTCGCCAAAACCACCCCCTGGACACGCCAAAATCACCTGCCGGCTACGCCACAACCATTTGGTGAACTCTTCGGAATCACCTGCCGGACTGGCTGGAACCACCTGCCGGTCACGCCAACATCACCTGCCAGCTATGCCACAACCACTTGGCGGACACCATGGAAACACCTGTCGGGCCGGCCGGAACCACCTATCAGACGTGCCAGAACCATGTGCCTGAGATGCCGGAACGACACCCCGAGCAGACCAAAACCACCTGCCAGACCCACCTGAACCACCTGCTGAGCACGCCGGAACCACCTACTCGACTCGCCGGAACCACCTACCTGACACGCTAAAATCACCTGCCGGGTATGCCACAACCACTCGGTGGACACTCCGGAATCATCTGCCGGACATGCCAGAACCAGCTCTCAGACAAACCAGAACCACGTGCCAGACACGCCGGAAGCACCTGCTGAGCATGCTTGAGCCAAATGCTCGACTTGCAAGAAACACCTGCCAGACACGCCAAAATCACCTGCCGGGTAGGCCAGAACCACGTGGCGGACTCTCCGGAATCACCTGTCGGGCATGCCGGAACCAACTCTCAGACGTGCCAGAACTTCGCGCCGGACACGCCAGACCCACCTGCCTGATAGACCAGAAACACCTGCGGGACACGCCGGAACCACCGGCTTGACTCGCCGGAACCACCGCCGGACATGCAAAATGACCTGCCGGCTACGCGAGAACCACTTGGCGAACACTCCGGAATCACCTGTCGGGCAAGCCGGAACCACCTCTCAGACTTTCCAGAACCATGTTCCGGACACGCCGGTACCACCTGCCGAGTATGCGGGAACCACCTGATCCACTCCCCAGAACCACCTGCTGGACACGCCAGAATCACCTGCCGACTACGCCATAACCACTCGGCAGACACTCCGGAACCACCTGCTGGGCATGCCGGAACCACCTCTCAGAGGTGCCGGAACCACATGCCGGACACTCCGGAATCACCTGCCGGGCATGCCGGAACCATCTCTCAGACGTGCCAGAACCATGTTCCGGACACGCCGGTAGCACCTGCCGAGCGCACCGGAACCACCTGCTTGACACGCCAAAATCACCTGCCGGCTACTCCAGAACCACTCGGCAGACACTCCGGAACCACCTGCCGGGCTGGCTGGAACCACCTGCCGGTCACGCCAACATCACATTTCAGCTACGCCAGAACCACTTGGCGGACACTCCGGTATCACCTGCCGGGCATGCTGGAACCATCTCTCAGACGTGCCAGAACCATGTGCCTGAGATGCCGGAACCACACCCCGAACAGACTGAAACCACCTGCCAGACCCGCCTGAACCACCTGCCGAGCACGCCGGAACCACCTACTCGACTCGCCGGAACCACCTACCTGACACGCTAAAATCACCTGCCGGGTATGCCACAACCACTTGGTGGACACTCCGGAATCATCTGCCGTACATGCCAGAACCAGCTCTCAGACACACCAGAACCACATGCCGGACACGCCGGAAGCACCTGCTGATCATGCCTGAGCCAAATGCTCGACTTGCAAGAAACACCTGCGAGACACGCCAAAATCACCTGCCGGGTACGCCAGAACCACGTGGCGGACACTCCGGAATCACCTGCCGGGCTGGCTGGAACCACCTGCCGGTCACGCCAACATCACCTTTCAGCTACGCCAGAACCACTTGGCGGACCCTCCGGATACACCTCTCCGGCTGGGCGGAACCACCTCTCAGACTCGCCAGAACCATGTTCCGGACACGCCGGTACCACCTGCCGAGTATGCCGGAACCACCTGATCCACCTGCCAGAACCACCGGCTGGACACGCCATAATAACCTGCCGGGTACGCCAGAACCACGAGGCGGACACTCCGGAATCAGCTGTCGGGCATGCCGGAACCAACTCTCAGACGTGCCAGAACCTCGTGCCGGTCACACCAGAACCACCCGCCGGACAGACCTTAAGCACATGCTGCACACGCCAAAATCACCTGCCGGCTATGCCACAAGCATTTGGTGAACTCTTCGGAATCACCTGCCGGGCTGTCTGGAACCACCTGCCGGTCACGCCAACATCACCTGCCAGCTATGCCAGAACCACTTGGCGGACACCATGGAAACACCTGCCGGGCCGGCGGGAACCACCTCTAAGACTTGCCAGAACCATGTTCCGGACACGCCGGTACCACCTGCCGAGTATGCCGGAACCACCTGATCCACTCCCCAGAACCACCTGCTGGACACGCCAGAATCACCTGCCGGCTACGCCAGAACCACTCGGCAGACACTCCGGAACCACCTGCCGGGCATGCCGGAACCACCTCTCAGAGGTGCCGGAACCACATGCCGGACACTCCGGAATCACCTGCCGGGCATGCCTGAACCATCTCTCAGACGTGCCAGAACCATGTTCCGGACACGCCGGTACCACCTGCCGAGCTCGCCGGAACCACCTGCTGGACACGATAAAATCACCTCCCGGCTATGCCAGAACCACTCAGCAGACACTCCGGAATCACCTGCCTGGCTGGCTGGAACCACCTGCCGTTCACGCCAACATCACCTTTCAGCTACGCCGGAACCACTTGGCAGACACTCCGGAAACACCTGTAGGGCCGGCCGGAACCACATCTCAGACGTGCCAGAACCATGTTCCTGAGATGCCAGAACCACACCCCGAACAGACCGAAACCACCTGCCAGACCTGCCTGAACCCCCTGGCTAGCACGCCTGATCCACCTGCTCAACTAGCCGGAACCACCTTCCAGACACGCCAATATCACCTGCCAGGTCTACCAGAACCACTTGGTGGACACTCCGGAATCATCTGCCGGAAATGCCAGAACCAGCCCTCTGACACACCAGAACCACGTGCCGGAAACGCCGGAAGCATCTGCTGATCATGCCTGAGCCACATGCTCGACTTGCAAGAAACACCTGCCAGACACGCCAAAATCACCTGCCGGGTATGCCAGAACCACGTGGCGGCCACTCCGGAATCACCTGTCGGGCATGCCGGAACCAACTCTCACACGTGCCAGAACCTCGTGCCGGACACGCCAGAACCACCTGCCGGACAGACCGGAAACACCTGCCGGACACGCCGGAACCACCGGCATGACTCGCCGGAACCACCGCCGGAAATGCAAAATGACCTGCCGGCTACGCCAGAACCACTTGGCGAACACTCCGGAATCACCTGTCGGGCGTGCCGGAACCACCTCTCAGACTTGCCAGAACCATGTTCTGGACACGCCGGTACCTCCTGCCGAGTATGCCGGAACCAGCTGATCCACTCCCCAGAACCACCTAGTGGACACGCCAAAATCAACTGCCAGCTACGCCAGAACCACTCGGCAGACACTCCGGAATCACATGCCAGGCATTCCGGAACCACCTCTCAGAGGTGCCAGAACCAAATGCCGGACAATCCGGTATCACCTGCCGGGCATGCCGGAACCACCTCTCAGACACACCAGAACCACGTGCCAGACACGCCGGAAGCACCTGCTGATCATGCCTGAGCCAAATGCTCGACTTGCCAGAAACACCTGCAAGACACGCCAAAATCAAGTGCCGGCTACGCCGGAACCACCGGCTCGACTCGCCGGAACCACCGCCGGACATGCAAAATGACCTGCCGGCTACGCCAGAACCACTTGGCGAACACTCCAGAATCACCTGTCGGGCATGCCGGAACCACCTCTCAGACTTGCCAGAACCATGTTCCGGACACGCCGGTACCACCTGCCGAGTATGCCGGAACCAGCTGATCCACTCCCCAGAACCACCTAGTGGACACGTCAATATCAACTGCCGGCTACGCCAGAACCACTCGGCAGACACTCCGGAATCACATGCCAGGCATTCCGGAACCACCTCTCAGAGGTGCCAGAACCAAATGCCGGAGACTCCGGTATCACCTGCCGGGCATGCCGGAACCACCTCTCAGAGGTGCCAGAACCACATGCCGGACACTCCGGAATCACCTGCCGGGCATGCCGGAACCACCTGCTGGACATGCCGGAACCACCTGCCGGACATGCCGGAACCACCGTCTGGACTCGCCGGAACCATTGCCGGACATGCAAAATCACCTGCTGGCTACGCCAGAACCACTTGGCGAACACTCCGGAATCACCTGCAGGGCATGGCGGAACCACCTCTCAGACATGCCGGAACCACATGCCAATGACACCGGAAGCGCCTGCCAGCACGCCAGAACCACCTGCTCGACTCGCCAAAACCACCCGCTGGACACGCCAAAATCACCTGCCGGCTACGCCACAGCCATTTGGTGAACTCTTCGGAATAACCTGCCGGGCTGGCTGGAACCACCTGCCGATCACGCCAACATCACCTGCCAGCTATGCCAGAACCACTTGGCGGACACCATGGAAACACCTGTCGGGCCGGCCGGAACCACCTATCAGACGTGCCAGAACCATGTGCCTGAGATGCCGGAACCACACCCCGAGCAGACCGAAACCACATGCCAGACCCACCTGAACCAGCTGCCGAGCACGCCGGAACCACCTACTCGACTTGCCGGAACCACCTACCTGACACGCTAAAATCACCTGCCGGGTATGCCACAACCACTTGGTGGACACTCCGGAATCATCTGCCGGACATGCCAGAACCAGCTCTCAGACAAACCAGAACCACGTGCCAGACACGCCGGAAGCACCTGCTGAGCATGCCTGAGCCAAATGCTCGACTTGCAAGAAACACCTGCGAGACACGCCAAAATCACCTGCCGGGTAGGCCAGAACCACGTGGCGGACTCTCCGGAATCACCTGTCGGGCATGCCGGAACCAACTCTCAGACGTGCCAGAACCTCGTGCCGGACACGCCAGAACCACCTGCTCGACTCGCCAAAACCACCCGCTGGACACGCCAAAATGACCTGCCGGCTACGCCAGAACCACTTGGCGAACACTCCGGAATCACCTGTCGGGCATGCCGGAACCAACTCTCAGACGTGCCAGAACATCGTGCCGGACACGGCAGAACCACCTGCCGGACAGACCGGAAACACCTGCTGGACACGCCGGAACCACCGGCTCGACTCGCCAGAACCACCGCCGGACATGCAAAATGACCTGCCGGCTACGCCAGAACCACTTGGCGAACACTCCGGAATCACCTGTCGGGCATGCCGGAACCACCTCTCAGACTTGCCAGAACCATGTTCTGGACACGCCGGTACCACCTGCCCAGTATCCTGGAACCAGCTGATCCACTCCCCAGAACCACCTAGTGGACACGCCAAAATAAACTGCCGGCTACGCCAGAACCACTCTTCAGACACTCCGGAATCACATGCCAGTCATTCCGGAACCACCTCTCAGAGGTGCCAGAACCACATGCCGGAGACTCCGGAATCACCTGCCGGGCATGCCGGAACCACCTCTCATAGGTGCCAGAACCACATGCCGGACACTCCGGAATCACCTGTCGGGCATGCCGGAACCACCTCTCAGAGGTGCCACAACCACATGCCAGAGAATCCAGAATCACCTGCCAGGCATGTCGGAACCATCTCTCACACGTGCCACAACCACGTGCCAGAGAGACTGGAAGTACCTGCAGAGCTCGCCGGAACCACCTGCCTGACAGGCCAAAATCATATGCCGGCTACGCCAAAACCACTTTGTGGAAACTCCCGAATCACCTTGAGGGTATGCCGGAACCACGTCATGGACAGACTGCAAACACCTGCTGGACCTGCCTGAACCACCTGCCGAGCACAGTGGAACCACCTGTTCGACTCACCAGAGCCACCTGCCGGACACACCAGAAACACCTGCGGGTTACGCCAGAACCACTTGGAGGACTCACCGGGATCACCTGGTGGGCATGCTGGAACCACCTCTCAGACGTGCCAGAAGCATGTGCCGGACATCCCGGAACCACCTGCCGAGCTCGCCGGAACCACCTGCTGTACATGCCGGAACCACCTGCCTGAAAGGCCAAAATCACCTGCCGGCTATGCCAAAACCACTTGGCAGACACTCCAGAATCACCTGCCAGGCATGCCAGCACAGCCACTCAGAAGTTCCAGAAGCACGTGCCGGACAGGCCAGAACCATCTCCCGGACAGACCAGAAACACAGTAAACACTCGCCGGAACCACCTGCTTGACTCACCAGTACCACCTGATGGACACGCCAAAATCACCTGCCGTCTATGCCAGAATCACTCGGCCGACAGTCTGGAACCACCTCCAGGATAGACCGGAACCACCTGATGGACAAGCCGGAACCACCTGCTTGACTCACCAGAACCACCTGACGGACACGCCGAAATCACCAGCCGGCTACGCCACAACCACTTGTCAGACACTCCGGAATCACCTGCCGGGCATGCTGGAACCACCTCTCCGAGGTGCCAAAAACACATGCCGGAGACAGCCGAAGCACCTGCCGAGAATGCCGGAAGTTACGGATCAACTCCACAGAACCACCTGCAGTACATGCCAAAATCACCTGCAGGCAACGCCAGAACCACTCGGCAGACACTCTGGAACCACCTGCAGGACAGACTGGAACCACCAGCTGGACACGCCGGGACCTCCTGCTTGACTCAACTGTCTCACCTCATGGACACGCCAAAATCACCTGCCCGCTACACCAGAACCACTTGGCGGACAAGCCGGAATCACGTGAAGGGCATGCTGACACAACCTCTCAGACATGCCAGAACCTTGTGCCGGACACCCCAGAACCACCTGCCGTACAGACCGGAACCACCTGCCGGACACGCCGGTACCACCGGCTTGAGTCGCCGGAACCACCACCGGACATGCAAAATCACCTGCCAGCTACGCCAGAACCACTTGGCGAACACTCTGGAATCACCCGCCGGGCATGCCGCAACGACCTCTCAGACATGCCACAACCACATGCCAATGACACCGGAAGCACCTGCCGAGCATGCCGGAACCACCTGCTCGACTCGCCAGAACCACCTGCCAGACACACCAAAATCACCTGTCGGCTACGCCGCATCCAGTTGGTGAACACTTTGGAATCACCTGCCGGGCTGGCTGGAACCACCTGCCGGTCACGCCAACATCACCTGCCAGCTACGCCAGAACCACTTGGCGGACACGCCAAAATCACCTACCAGCTATGCCACAACCAGTTGGTGAACACTTCGGAATCACCTGCCGTTCTGGCTGGAACCTCCTGCCGGTCATGCCAACATCACCTGCCAGCTACGCCAGAACCACTTGGCGGACACTCCGGAAACACCTGTCGGGCCAGCCGGAACCACCTCTCAGACGCGCCAGAACCATGTGCCTGAGATGCCAGAACCACACCCCGAACAGACCAAAACCACCTGCCAGACCCGTCTGAACCACCTGCCGAGCACGCCGGATCCACCTGCTTAGCATGCCGGAACAACCTGCTCTACTCGCTGGAGCCACCTGCCGGACATGCCAAAATCAGCTGCCGGCTATGCCAGAACCACTTGCCGGACACTCCAAAATCACCTGTCTGGCGTGCCGGAACCACCTCTCATACGTACCAGAACCACGTGCAGGAGACGCCGGAAGCACCTGCCAAGCATGCCAGAACCACCTGATCCACTCCCCAGAACCACCTGCTGGACCCGCCTGAACCACCTGCCACCTACGCGGGAACCACTTGGCGGACACTCCGCAATCACCTGCCGTGCATGCCGGAACCACCCCTCAGACGTGCCTGAAAAACGTGCCGGACACGCCGGAAACACCTCCCGGACTAACCGGAACCACATTTCGGACATGCCTGAACCGCCTTACGAGCACGCTGGAACCACCTGCTCGACTCGCTGGAACCAACTGCTGGATACACCAAAATCACCTGCCGGCTACGCCAGAACCACTTGCCGACACTCCGGAATAACCTGCCATTCATCCTGGAACCGCCCCTCAGATGTGCCAGAACCAGGTGCTGGACGCCCCGGACCACTTCCGTGAAAGACTGGAACCACCTGCTGAGCATTCTGGAAACACCTGCTCGACTCCCGGGAACCGCCTCTGGGGAAACTGTCATAGAAATGCAGGTAAAACGGCCTTTCTTGCCAGCCCTTAACTCGCCACTTTAGAACTTCTGCTTCTGTCACAATTGCACCTTGCCAACCCGGCTCAGACGAAATGCCTACATCTTCCCCTGAAGC
>NW_027228588.1:0-58511 GCF_037783145.1 Equus przewalskii | reverse complement strand
CCCAGCATCCAAACCCCTGAACCTGGGCTGCTGAAGCAGAGCACGTGGAACTTCAACCACTCGGCCATGGGTGTGGCCCCTGTGAGTCATTTATAAAATGAGGAAAATGACCAGAGTAATGATTCCGAACTTTTTTTTTTATTAAGATTATGATAGTTGACAACCTTGTGAAATTTCAGTTGTGCATTATTGTTAGTCATGTTGTAGGTACACCACTTCACACTTAGTGCCCTCCCACACCCCCCTTTCCCCTGGTAACCACCGATCAGTTCTCTTTGTCTTTATGTTAACTACCACCTCTGAGTGGAGTCATACAGAGTTCGTCCTTCTCTGTCTGGCTTATTTCACTCCACATAATACCCTCAAGGTCTATCCATGTTGTTGTGAATGGGACGACTTTGTTCTTTTTTATGGCTGAGTAGCATTCCATTGTATATATATCTATCATATCTTCTTTATCCAACCATCAGTTGCTTGGCACTTAGGTTGGTTCCATGACTTGGCTATTGTGAATAATGCTGCAGTGAACATAGGGGTGAATGGGACTTTTGGAATTGCTGATTTCAGGTTCTTAGGCTAGATACCCAGTAGTGGGGTGGCTGGGTCATAAGGTATTTCTATTCTTAACTTTTTGAGAAATCTCCATACTGTTTTCCATAGTGGCTGCACCAGTTTGCATTCCCACCAAAAGTATATGCAGGTTCCTTTTTCTCCACAGTCTCTCCAACATTTGTCACTCTTGGTTTTGGGATATTCTAACAGGTGTAAGGTGATATCTTAGTGTAGTTTTGATTTTCATTTCCCTGATCTTCCTGCCTTTACAACAGAAGTAAATATTTAAAGGATGGTTATTTCTTGCTATTAACCCGTGACCTATGCTAATTTCCCATGCTTTACAAATGCTCCTTGTTTATAGATTGTTTCATTAGGTTAGTTAAAAAGTAACTAGGGAGAAAATAATGAAAGGTGAACTGAAGTCAAATGCAGACTTTCAACTTTAGGATATCACCTCCACTAAAACGCCTTGCTCATCCCAGCAGGGGTACCTCAGAATCCCATTAACTCTGAATCTTTCTGAAAAGATTGTAGCTTTCATTTAACTGTCTTTTAATATCAGACAGGTTTTAAAAAATTAAAACCAGATTAATCTGGTATTCCTGATATTAAATGATTTTTCCAAATTTTTCTTCTCCTCTTTTGCTTATACATTACTTTCACAAAGTACTGGAATAACTTTTGATTTCACTTTATTAATGAGTAGAAACTGTTTAGTGTTGAGAATAAGTAGTAAAAGTTCCCTATCATATACTGAGGGATTATCCAAATTTGGATCTCTACCTTCAGAGAATATATTTCCTCAATGCAGTACTTATTAGAATTTTTATTTTTTAAAGAGAAATTTTAAGAAAAAGAACTCAAATTTCTTGCTAAAAGTAGGTATATTTAATAATGCAAAGAAAATTGTTTAGTATATTCCTCTATAAATGTGTATGCATGCACAAAATGGAAAGTTATTATATTTTCAAAAATAACTTTTTATCTTTATCAAAAGTAGAAGTTTATTCTAGAAAATATACAAAACAGAGGGAAAAGTAAAGGGGAAAAATCCTACACGTATAGAGCATGTTCATTTCTTAGTTTATGGTTACTTCTATAAACATAAGATATTACAAACTGTTTTAAATCAAGCTTTTCCCCTTCAGCAATATCTGGGGAAGATCTCTAAACATTATCTGGTGTAGAGCTAATTTCTCATTTTCAAATATTTGAAACGCAAAAATTTGTGCTATTCCTTATGGATTAGTAGTCACTTTGATTCTAGTCACTTTGACTCCAATATTTCAAAAATATACTTATAATTTATCTTTATATATACTCGTTTTATTTCCAGCAGACAGTTCTTAAGAAAAGAATTGATGGAATGAAAGATGTATAAATATTTAATTTTCATAGAAGCTGCTCCTCTATTTTTCTTGGAACACTGTGCATTTTCGACTTTTTAATTCAGGCTTCTTAGATTTTTATATCTGGTTATATTTTTGGTTTAATTATTACAGTTCTTTCCTTAAAAGGTGCCAGTAATGTGCATGCTGATATCCCTTTGCCAGTTTACCATTTTCTTTCTACTCATGTTAATATTTTGTTCATTTCAACTTTTTCCTTGGCTCTACTATTCAAGCACTTGCCTTATTTTCATTAGTGATTATTCTGTTACTTATACTTTTGATTTGACCTTCCTTTCTGTGATGGCCTTATTTTACTCTTCAACATTTGTTCTTGAATTATTCTATTTCATTTTGTTATTCCTTTCCTAGATTTTTTCTGTGAGCCACTCATTCACTTCTGTAAAGATAATTCCTTCATTATGATTTTTTTTTAAATTCACAATAATATGCAGCCATACTTCCTTTGTGGCAAGATCTTTAAGGCAGTGTTCTCTCTTTGACATAGATTAATGGTTTATTCATCCTTTTCGTATCTAATTTATATGTACATATATATAATATATATTAACACACATATATATATTAATTTGATTTATTTTTAGCTATTCTTCTTTCTAAAAGTTTCTGTCTTCCTGGAATATTCAGAAAGTTCATAAGGGAGTAGCAAGATAAATATTCCTAATTCTCATGACACAGATTTGTCTTTATGAATTAGAGTCTATTTAACATTTTATGGACAAACATAACCCAACACGGACAGCAGCTCCATGAGACTCTATTCTACTCCTTGTGGGACAGTCGCCTAAGTCTCTGCCAAATGATTTTAGGAAACCACCTGGCCTCAGACTATCTATACTGGCCAAGGAAGGAGGGGTCGGGGCCCTCCCATGGTCTACCACCTGCATGTACATCAGCAACTGACAAGTTCAAACCTACCTACACCAGAGAGTCCAAGAGGTGAGAATACTGCCCAGTATTACTGAGATCTCTGAACAGATTCCCAGGGCCCCCAAGACCACTGAGCTATTTTCTTGGCTGGTCTTTTCAAGGTGGAGACCATGACTATGGACTGGATCTCAGACTGTTGCTTGTGTGATTTTCGTACTCGCCTCTAGACCCTAATCAGCTGTTTACTCTCAGGGCTACACCGTGCCTTACCCCTAATAGCTGCATGAATTACCCTAATTTCAAATTTTCACTGAAGAAAATCTGCTCAACATAAAATACACCATTTTAAGTATTTGAAAGTACACAAGTCAGTGACGTTTAGGACAATGATAATGTTGTGTGGCTATCACTACTATCTAATTCCAGAACATTTTTAATACCTTGCAAAGAAACCCAGCCTCGCTGTCTCTGTGCTTTGCCCTAACCCAAGTCCACAGAAAGACCTTATCTGTTTCCTCTCCCTGCAGATTTGCTATTCTGGGCATTTCATTCAAATGGAATCATAGAATCTGTGGCTTTGTGTACCACTTCAATTAGCACACTTTTTTAAGGATCATCCAGGGCCTAGCACGTGGCAGTGCTTTCTTCCTTTTTAGGGCTGTGTTATATCCCATAGTATCAATATGCCACATTTGCTTTATGTGTTCATAATTTGGTGGAAAATTGGGTTTATTTCATTTTTGGGCTACTGTGAATAATGCTGCTTTGAATGTCCATGGACAGGTTTTCCTGCGAACATATGTTTTCCATGTTCTTTTGGAGATGCCTCACAATGGACTGTCCAACTCAAAGGCAATGATTGCTTGAAGATGTTAAGAAATGCAAAGCTGTGCTCTACAGTGGCTGCATCATTTTACGTTCCCACCAGTGATGTATGAGGTCTCCCCTTCTTCCTCATCTTTACCAACACTTGTGATTTTCCTTTATGTTGAATACAGCCTACACATTGAGTTCGAAACAGTAGCACATTGTGGTTTGAATTTCCCTTTCCCTAATCATGAATGACATCTAGCATCTCTCTTGTGCTTATGGGCCATCCGCATATCTTCTGGAGAAATGTCTATTTCAACCATTTGCCTATTTTAATTGTTTTATTTGTCTTTTATTATTGAGTTCTAAGAGATATTTATGTATTCTGAACACTAGATTATACAAGTTGAAAGTCGGCAGAATTCAAGACCCAAGTTTCAACAATGGATAGAACATCCAGACGGAAAATAAGGACACGGTAGAAATAAATGACATTAAATACTAAGAACATTTTATTGAAGAGCAGCAGAATACACCTTCTTCTCAAGAGCACACAGAGTATTTTCCAGAAGGGATCACGTTTGAGGTCACAAAACAAATCTTAACAAAATTAAGACGATTGAAATCATACCAAGCATCTGTCCTGAACACAATGGCGTGAGACTAGAAATCAATATCCGGAGGAAACCTGGATCATTCCTGAGAGATGGAAATTAAACAGCAACCTCTTACACAGACATTAGGTCAAAGAGGAAATCAAGAGAGAAATTAAAAAATAGCTCAAGACAAACAAAAAGAATTAAAAACACACCAAAATTATGGGATGCAGCAAAAATAATACTGAGGGAAGTTTGCAGTGATCAACTTGTAATGTCTTAAAGAAGAAGGACCTCAAATTGACAACCTAAGTGACAACACACAGAACTAGGAAAAGGGAAAACTGAATCCAAAGCTAACAGAAGGATGGAAGTCACAAAGGTGAGAACAGAAGAAAGGAAATAGAGGAGAAAGACAAAAGATCAAAAGGATGAGTCAATTTTTTGAAAAAATAAAATTGACCAACCCTTAGAAGACAGAACGCCTGACAGAAGAAAAGAGAGAACAATCAAGTAAAGTAAATGAGAAGTGAAAGAGGAGGCCTCACAATCGATGCTTCAGAAATAAGATCATAGAGACGCTTCTGAGCTCTTGCTCACTAACACACTGGGTGACCCAGCAGACTAAGTTCCTAGCAACAACCTACCCAGTCTCACTCATGAGGAAACAGACAACTGAACAGACCAGTGACAGATACGGAGGCTAAGTCAGTGATCACAAATCTATCATTTAAAGAAAAAGACCTTTCTAATTTCCACTAGACACACTTAAAACCGGTTACACGCCAAGCCAATCTTTATTTGAGTTATTTACTTAATGTTAAAATACAGCTGATAAAAATATTCATAATGCTCTTTTATGTAGAGAGTTTGAAGGTAAAGTTTCTTGAGAAAACTACAGGTTTTTGTACTTGGTACACAGGGAATGAAATTCTAAAGCACGGAGAATGCGCATTTCTTCACATGATTAGCGCCCCAGTTTTAGTGAATACCTCTGAGAGATGAGCAAATACAATAAAGTGTATGACTAAAGCATCACACTTCACTCAAGACTCATTCTATATAGCCACCCTATCTGCAAATATTTAGTATGTTATTTCTAATACTTCACAGTATCACTGCCATCGATGATAGTAATACTAAATTTCCCTTTGAAAGCATCCTAACTTGCCAATTTCTTTGACTTTCTAATACTAGAACACTTATACAGGTAAACTGAATATGTTAAAAATGAAATGGAAAACAAGGTAAAATTAAGCTAGCATAACAAAATTATTTGACGTACTTGAATATTTGAAGAAGATAAAGTTAGATAAAATTTATTTGAAAAAGTAAAATGTCAACAATTTTAAAATTAAATAAGGTGTTTGAAAAATGGTTATATGCATTTAAATATAATGTATTTAATATTTATAATTAATTTTATATTTGTATGATTTAGAGATGCTGCAAGTATACATTTTTACCAAATGAAATGGGTGTATATTAAAATTAATTCCGCGTCAAAGCCCAGATCAATGGCAAACATTGCTAAAAAGAATAAGCTTCTGAGATTAAGAATTAAATCTAAAAGTGGAAAATTTTTATTATCAAATATAAATTACAAAAGTTGTTTTTAGTCAGATTTTTTAAAGGAAAATTATTTCTCAGCATTGCCGGATCTCATAGCATGCACAAGATGGCAACATTCTACATAATACCCACTTTCTCCAGAGGGGTGTGGAGAACCACATTAGATTTTGGTCAGCTCTGAAGTGGCTGCCACCAGGTTGTTTGTCCTAATTCTCTAATAGTAAATGAACTTGACAAAGATTTCTCTTTTTTTCCACACTTGGACTTGAAAGATTTCATTGTTTGTGGTCAAGTAGATTGATTCAAATAATCTCACAAAGTAAAAGGGTTCATAGCTCAGGGAAGATGCTTTCCGAACATTTCCTGAATTGAGTTTGGATTGTTATCCTCATTAGATCTTTTACTTCTAGTGTTTCTCATACGCCTGCTGCCTGATTAAAACTCATCCTTACAATATGAATCAAGAAATGTGGCCAAAGAAGGATGTGATTGGTTTTCAAAATAGACAGATAATCTCTGAATTTTTAACTACGAAGACATACCTTTTATTTTACACACATTGAATAATGCACCTTTCCTGATATAAAATGTTAAGGGCTCTTTAGAGCAAGTAGCAAATTAGAATCCCCTTGACTGTCAACGAGTGGTTCCAGCAACATATCGATTATGACTGGTTGTAAAATAAAATTTGTCCCTAGTTTGTGTTATTATTTACAAAGTACAGTATTTGTTTTTTCGTGTGTAAGTAGAAATTTAAACTTACTTTTTGGATATTGTTGAAATCCTCTCTCTCTTTTTCTCTGTATCTCTTTTATTTATTTTAAATCACTTGTAATTCACGTATAGATTCCATGATACTTCATGCCTAGATAGTATATTTATGCTCTGAGTTTTTCCAACAATGACTTCATAAATATTTTTAGATATATGATACAATTTAATTTCACTCGTTGAATTTGGTTGTTATATCTTCTTAGTCACTTTTCGACTCTCAACTTGATTCAACTTTTTTATTTTGTGACATCAATTTCTTATGAACGAATGACAGTTGTCTTATAGCTTGTCCTGCTTCTGGATTTACTTAATGATTTCTTCTTAATTCCATTTATTTCCTATAATTTAGAAACAAGGTTTAAGGAATTAATTATATTTAGATTAAATATTTTAGCAAATATACTTCATGATGTATCATATCAGAAACACCATAAGTAGTTGCTTTTTCATTTTCTTTCAACATCATGTACAAGTTTGTGACAAGGCAAAAATTTTTTTCAGCTTTATTGAGATACAATTGCTAAGGTACATCTTAAAAGGTCTCATCCCCAGAAAAAAAATTGTAACTACATGAAAATGTGCTTTTAATATCATTTTTAACTAGTGTCTTGTCTTTGAGGAAAGATAATGAAAATGGGCTTCTTTCTTCCCCACATTCAGTAATTCTGTAACATTAGGCTATGTGATAGTCACAAATAAAGGGTTAAAAAAGTATTAAATTTTTGCAATTCTTACCTCACTCATGGACTTCATCATGCTTGTTTCATGAGCTTTAACATTTGTGTGACTCAAATATTTCACCAATATCTGAAAGTCAATATATAGCTATTAGCAATAATTTTACCAACAAGCTTTGCTCATGGTATTGGTGTTTTATTCTAATTTGAAATGAAGGTAACCTAAAAGATTTCACAGTTATTAGTCAAGAATATGCTTGATCAGCAATAGCAGTGTGAAAATCAATAAACAGAAACCTCACTTAAAATAGAATTGAGAGGCCAGAAAGGAGAGCTCTCACATGTATTAACCATTGCAGAGCCCAACAGGAAGAAGACTTCCTCTTCCTGCCCAGTAATAGCCAAGGAGAGACTGTCACAACACAGCCAATGAAAAGCCGCCACGCTTTGATCTCCCAGTCTCCTCCAATGGACTTTTTGCTTACAATAGCTCTCCCAACTTTCTTTGCCCCTCTATAAGAGGGTTTCTCCTCCCCTTGTTGCTCAGGACTTGCATGTGGCTCGCCATAGTTGCAGACTCCAAATTGCAGTTCTTTGCTGATCCTAGGTGAAGCCATTTTTGCTGGAGAAATAATTGGCTGTCTGTTTCTTTAAGGTCAAGACCAGAAACAATGTTGAAGTCACCATGTAATAGAGCCTTCTAAATACTGACACTGAAATCAAATTGTAAATTAAAGCTCTTGTTGAGTTTATCCCTAACATGTGAATGCGTATACAAATGCAAAAATGAACAGTTTCTTATAGAAAAATGAAATCTAAAATAAAAGTCTCTCTATATCTTGAATCTAACTTACAATTTCCACTGTGTCATTCTATATCGGTCAAATGTTGCCAAAATAATATTGTGAAACAAACTACCCCAAAATTCTGGATCCTGAAATGGGAATCATTCATTTTCATCTGTGCGTTTGTACGTAAGTTTATTTAGGGTGAGCTCATCTGGGCTTAGCTCCAAGCTGGAGATTGCCAGTTTCTTTCATCTGTCTCCCATCCTCTATGTATCAGCAGGCTAGCAGAGGCATCTTCTTCTTCTTCTTTTTTTTTTTTGAGGAAGATTAGCCCTGAGCTAACATCTACCGCCAAACCTCCTCTTTTTGCTAGGAAGATTGGCCCTGAACTAACACCTTTGCCCATCTTCCTCTACTTTATATGTGGGATGCCTGCCACAGTATGATTTGATAAGTGTGTGTAGGTCCACACCCAGGATCGGAACAGGCAAACCGTGGGCCTCTGAAGCGGAGCATGCGAAGTTAACTGCTATGCCACTGGATGGGCCCCAGAGACATCTTCTTACTGTGGCAATACAAGAACCACATGAAGGAAAGTCCAACTGTGCAAGTCCATTTTAAGCCTCAATTTGCACAATGTCTGCTAGCATCCTTTGAATCAGGGAACCACATGCCCCAGTCCAAAGACAAAGGTTAGAGAAATAACCTCTGCCTCTAAAGGGAGAAAATGCAGGGTTATGTGACCAACTGCCTGGATACAGAAAGGAAAGAAGCATTTGTTCCAATTACTCAATTTAGTACACTTCTGATGTATTGTCCACTCTGGACTCATCAAATGTAAGAAGTATTTCCTTAACTTTCTATAAGCTTTCATGCTTTGGGCATTTAATTTCACTTGCCAATGACTTTTCCTAAATTTGTACTCTTTCCCTCTGTGTCTCCCTCTGTATCTGTCTCTCCCTCTTTCTTAGCCTATGAAAACAACATGAAGTGTATATTCTCAGTGAGTTATTTTTCAAAACATCTAAATTTTTTTGTCTGTGACAGAGAGCAAAGAGAACAGAAAAAATGCGAAAGTCGGTGAGATATTTCGGGGGAAACCTAAACTAATGAGGAGGAAGAGTACACAAAACAACCTTGGTTACCTGTCCCCCTTAGCGAACAAGTGTGAGGAATGTGCCCGTGCAGGGTTTCCTATTGACCGGGTCCCGGCTTCCTTTGCACATGTAGCGCTGTACAGATATCTGCGCTCATGCTCTCCATTAATACTGTGAATACAAAGTACACTGTAATTACAATGCAATCCACTGCCGGGAACTGCTGAGAGGCTAATTAAGTAATTTCTACAAATTACTTTTAGATGCTTCAAGGAAAGTAGTTTATGGATGTCAATTATAGTATCGAAGTATTTGCTGCTAGTTATTGTCTGAAAAAAATGACTACTCCCATCTTTGTTTAATGTGTTGAATATTGTCCTTAGTTATATAACGTGTTGACAATTTTCCCTATTTTCCTTCCTAGAGAAGTAAATAAAGTTTTGTTCAAATTAACTGTGAACATAGAATTTTTCAAACAAATAAATGGAAAATTACCTTAATAGAAATTAATAAAAATAATTAAATAGAAAACAAATCACATGTGATTCTATAGCATCAGAATAATTGTAAAATATCAAAATACTTTATTGAGATGTTAAGGAAACTTCGAGCAGAACTTTGTGTGTCATTAATCATGAAAGACTCTGTTCTTCAAAAGTCGAAGTAATTTTTATTATAATCTTACTAAGAGAATTTTTCTGTAAAAACATTTCAACGATGCAATAAATAGACAAAGAATAAATCTATAGAGCTATGCACAGCTAGATACGTGGATAATCCACAGCTTCCTGGATGTGGGAGTAGTTCTACAACTTCATCATTCAGCATTAAAAAAGGAGTATTTTTTAAATATATTTTACAAAACAAAGATACGTGTATGCATCATTTAAAGCGATTAGAAATCTACCAATCTTTTTATTATAGTGGGGGATTCTATAAACATTTCATAATACTGTAATGAAATGGAAAATGAAAATGACTATGAAAAGTAAGCCAGATGAATTATCACAAAAGGAGGAAAGTCTGCACTATTTCTAAAATAACATTACCCCTTTTCATTTAGAAAATAGTAGGGAATGTCTTCATTAAAACAATTAGTAACTTTGAATTTGGGCACGTTTAAAGAAAATTTCCAAGTATTTCAATATTAAGGAATATAATGTATGCAGAATATTCATGTGTGAATTGTGAACAGAAAAAAATCAGCATATATAAAAAGGACATTTTGTCCTAGACTTATAGTCTCTTTTATTATATGATATTTATATATTTCTGCTTGTATTTTTCTATTGACACTTCTACCTAGACTTATCTAGACTTACTTTTAACAGTTTCAAGCTGAATATACCTACATTTATAAGTATGATAAAAATGATGTGATAATGTTTCTCATACACTTTAATGCAAAAAGCTTAATTATATTTCACATTATATCTTAAATATATTGACAGGCCAAAATACAAAAAAAAATGTGTTTTCATGACATATTTTGCATCTCATATCTTAAAACATTTTAACTTACATGGATGAATATGAATAAACATCAATTGAAATATTAATTTTATGTACCAAATTCAACTAATTATCATTCTCAGAAGAAGGTGATCTTTCTTTTGCTTTCTTTTTATTGAGGAAGATTCACTCTGAGTTAACATCTGTGCCAATCTTCCTGTATTTTGTGTGTGGGTTGCTGCCACAGCATGGCTGCTGATGAGTGGTGTAGGTCTGTGCCCGGGAATAGAATCTAGGCCACTGAAGCGGAGTGTGCCAAACTCAACCTCCAGGCAGTGGGGCCAGCCCCTAACACTTTTTTAAGATTGTAAAAATTGTAAGGGAAAACAAACTTTAGAATACACATACACACACACACGTATTCACGAAATAGTTCATTTAATAAACATTTAAATTATTAATTAATAAATGAATGGAATAGTTAATAGATTAAAAATTCTCAGAATTCTCGAATTATAACCATTTAAATCAGCATAGCCATAGATGTATTTGGAAAAATTAGCTATACCGTTTTTATGATTATACAAATTTAATTAGCACAACTTTCTCATTAAAAAGGTTATCCATAGCATCAGACTTCAGATGCCCCTAAATTGCTATTGTTATTGGCAAATGAAATTAATAAAATAATATAGGGCAAATAAGAAACCTAGATGTTGTTTCTCTCACTGAATTTAATAGACACTGGCAAGTGACCCTAACCTCCTGGCAAATCCCTTACCCTCTCTGCACCTCAGTTCCCGCCACTGTAAAATGAATGGCTGTGCTAAATGAACACCACATTCACTTTGTTCTCTGAGATTTCCTGCACCTCTGAAAAAGACTTCTGAATAGTAGGATGTAAAAACTCTGATTACCTGCTAAACCTTACATTTCTATTTTGTAATATGTTCATTTCCTAAAAATTTGAAACTTTATTTGTACATTTCCATTATGTTTATTTATGGACTTTTCACTAATGGAATTTTGAGCATATATATCTTCCTAGAGCTTAAAACATTTCTCTCAACTTTACCTTCATCTGACTCACTTTTGCAAATAATTAAATGTCTCAAGGTGTCAAAACTAATTTGTTCACAGTAAGATGTAGCTTGGTTGTTCAGGGTTCTGAAAAGGGAAAGGCTAAAAGGGTTGGCAAATGGATTGCACTGTGAAAAATGAAGAAACTATGCCCTTAAATTGTATATCTTTAAAACTTTCTTGAAAAAAATAGATCACCTCATTTGTACTTTCCTATGCTGTGTTATAGCTATGAGAATACACAAGTTGTAAGAGCGCTATCCTAGGAAAATAACATGTACTCTTTTTACGTTTTCTGTTACAGTTTTGATCCTTTAGCTTATAGTTGATTAAAAACAAAGTAAGAGAGAACATTTTAACTAAGAATTTGCCCCATTAAATTTCTTAGTCTTGGAATTACACAATTGTCATTATTTTAAATGCTGAGAAGTAAATAATATATAGTATATGCAAAAACAAAAGCAAACAACACTTATAGACATACCTGAATGTGGATATAGGTCCCTAACCATTAAAAAAAATCACTGGCTTTGGCTTACAAGAGGTGAAGTAAGTAAATCTTGAAAATTGGAAACTAATTCCACTTTACTTTTCTGAAGTTTTCATATCTTAAATCCATGTTTCTAAAATCTATTTCACATGTATTAATTAACTGAAGTTCAGTGTTTATTTTATTTCTTAACTATACATAATATCACTTTCTTATTTTATTTATATACTAAAATAGTACATTTTTGCTTCAGATTATTGAATGAATTGGACTTTATTAAACCAATTTAATTCTAATGTTTCCTTCTAATCATATTAATATGGACATCCTATTGCTTTTCACTAGTCAAAGTAGAATATCATTACTTTGATCCTTAGACTCAATACACCTATATACAATTAATCTTATGAAGACAGAATTTTTAAGGAGTACTATTTACTTTTTTTTTTTCTGCTTTATCTCTCCAAACCCCCCCGTACATAGTTGTATATCTTAGTTGTAGGTCCTTCTAGTTGTGGGATGTGGGACGCCGCCTCAAAGTGGCCTGACGAGTGGCACCATGTCCGCACCCAGGATCCGAACCCTGGGCCGCTGCAGCGGAGCGCACAAACTTAACCACTCGGCGACGGAGCCGGCCCAGTATGATTTACTTTTGACCGATCTGAGCGTAGAAGTTTGGTACATTAGAGTCAGAGCTTTCTATCCCTTTCAAGTTTCAAAACATAGGATCCCAACACTCAGAGCTACATTAATATTACAAATAGATTGATGATAATAAATTAAGCTACACAATGAGAAGTAGGATTCTAAATATGTCTACTTATTGAGTATTTTAAACAAGCCAGGCACTGTGTTAATTATGTTATAGATATAATTTTTAATTCTCACAAGCCTTCAAGTTAGGTATTTTTCTTCTTTTCATTTTTCAGTGAAAGTAATTAATTCACCCAAAATCACACAACTGAAGGTTGACCCAGTATTAGAAGTCATGATTTCTCCAACTCCAAGGCATTTTTTGACTTCTTGATTCTACACACTAATACGTGACAACTATAAATAAAAGAATCGTGTATCCTGCTTTGCTCAAGTGAGCCTGTCTTTCCTCCTGTTGTCTTAGAAAAATAAATATAGAGCTTTCTTCATTATCAGAAAAATCCTGGTTTGGATGAAAAATTATATGGTGTCCCTAAATATAGAAATTATATAAGGGATTTTTACTTTAATATCTAATCAACAAGGCATTTGTGAAAATCATTAATTAGCTCAGTATAATCTGTATTCCAGTAAAGTCTAGCTCCTTTTCTGCAGTTCCTCAGCTGCTGTTTTCTCATTACGACTGTGCAAAGTGCCAGTCTGTTGTGTCAGGAAACTTATTACTGAAATTGTGATTGTTTATTACGTTGTTCAGTGCATAGTTCTTTAAGCGCCAAATTGTCCATTGATTTCTGAAGAAGGCTTTGCCAATTCCAGTCTGCCTGTTCTTGGAATTGAAGAGTCGGGGTAAAATTTAGTTCTGTTTAATCAAGCAACCAGTTCTATGGTTGAGCCTATATGGGTTTTTGTTTGTTTGGATTCTCTATGTAGATACACCTGGGTCAAAGTTCAACATGTTGGCAGGGTAGGAGGTGTATTTTAAATTTTTCCTGGCAATGTCAGTTGAAAAATGGATCTCTCCTCTAGTAGTGCCATAAGATCCTGAAAAACGCCACTAACCCTCACCTGGCCACAGCAGTTAGGGAGCAATTCTGATTAATGACGTGGTCACCTGCTTAGAGCAGGTTATTACACATAAACATCCATTTCTCGAAGAAGCATCGTGGACCTCTGGCCTTGAATAAAATTTGTAACTCCACATTTCTTTTTAAACTACTTAAGATCTACAATTTCTCTAACTAATGGAAAAAGCAGAATGTAGAGTATGAAGAATAGGTTGTGAGTCATATAGATGCAATTGTTAATCCATGTCCTGCCACTTATTAGGGTGTGACCTCAGATAAATCTCTTAAACACCTTCAGCCTCCAAGTTCTTATCATCATATAAAGATCTGAGTGCATAATACACTATGCTGTCCAAGGAAGAGGTGATTTATAGCTCAGACAAAGCGTTTATCTCAGGGCCTGGAGCCTAGTACTCGCTCAGTAAAATATAGCTACTATGGTATGATTGTTACATTGCACACTCAGTTTTAAACATCAAGTTTGCAACTACCCAGAGACACAAAATTGTGAAAATCACAACATAACTTCCACAGTCTAGATAGATGGACTGTAATGCAGAGTGAAAATACAAACTCAACTATTTTAATTGTAGATGTGAGAACATTTTATAACATTTGAATTCATCATTAGTATTTATTATCTTCTACTGGTTTCCATACAAAACTATTTTCCTCATTTTCTTAAAAATAGACTCAAATAAATTTTAGATAAATTAATGCCTTAAACAAAAATCAAGGTATCTGCCTTCTAGTTCCTAGACTGACAATGTGTTCTTTGGGGAAAAAATATCGAATTGATTAATTCTTATTCATAAGGAGGAAATGTGTAAAATAATCTGTCCACAATGATAAAGATAAGATTTCTGTTAACTCTTGGAGGAGATGGATTTGTGGCTGCTAAGTTTAATACCTTATGGGGAAAATATCTGTTAATATTCAGCAACTCTTAGGAATATGTGTTTGTTCCCTAAAATGAAATAAATATGATGGAATATTTACAACAGATAAAAATCAATAACATTTCACCCATGTTATTTCAGAACTAATATGACTCTATGGAAGATCTTCATTCCATAATTTCTTATGTTATAGAAACTTTTTAAAGACTCCTTCACTATATTTTTTTCTCAGTGGTATATTATTTCATGGTGAATACCATTCTAATAATAGTAGTTAAAATTTATGATCCCCATATCAATAATATGATTATGTTTCCAAAGACACAGAGTTTCTTACATGTTTGACAAATAAGTTTTAAAATTTTACTTAATAATTTTGATCTGAGTAAATCATTTTGAAACTTAATACTCATTTTGTAATCTTCACCGTGTCCATGGTGACTTCACAACAGTCCAAGCCCTTTTTATAAATGCAGTTAAGCTTGTATCCTTAGCAGATCAAGTACAAATACTTCCACTCTGTTCTCTTAACTTTTAACCCACTATTTTTCAACTCCAACTTAAAATTCTCATTTTTCCCTCCTATTTTTTCCAGATAAAAGTGGCCTTCTATATCTAATAGAACAAAGGTTTATCTCAGTTCAGGGAAAATAGTTATTCTAATTGCAAGTGCCATAGAATATGTTTTCTGTAAAAGATGAGATTTTGCTAAATACACTCACAAATTAGTTCATCATACTTTTTTGATCTCTCTAATTTATACCAGGTAGTTCAGCTTCTGATTGTTTGCTAATATTCAGGGACACTGAGCATTAATAAGAAACCATATCCTTTAATTTGCATGAAAACATAGATTCCTATAGAAAGAACAGGAACCTGATTTACATTGCTATTCAGGAAGTTTTGGAAATTATCACGTGTGAAGATGTGTTGAAGAGTTAGGCGTGCACTAAAAGAAAAACCTAAACATTACTGTGGGACTTTGCCTTTCCAGCCTCAAACCTTGAACTTCATATCATTGTTTGTGTTCTCTGATGAAGCAAGAATGTGTTTGAAATCAAGAACCACTTTCCTGAGGGCAGCAGAGCTACTTCAGGACCCATGACCGCCTGTGCAAGTAGATTATTAGAAGAGGAAGAAATTCAGATAGACAAAGAGAAATATCAGACAGCATTGGTTAAGAGACAATTAGCAGCAGCATCAGCAGCAATCCATGAAGAGAAAAATAATAATAATGTAAAAGAGTTAGTATGAGTCCCCTCCACGTTCCTCCATAAAGATCCTTGTTTTCTGAGAGTAATAGAAACGATACTATGGTGGAAGATATTGGATTTGCATGGTAAAGAAACAAGACTACTTCTTTGGGAAAATGTCTGTGCGTACCCTCTGCCCATTTTTTGATCAGTTTGTTTGTTTTTTTGTCATTGAGTGGTATGAGTTCTTTGTATATTTTGGAAATCAACCCCTTGATTTGCAAATATATTCTCCTGGTTGGTGGGCTGTCTTTTCATTTTGTTCATGGTTTCTTTTGCTTGCAGAAGGTTTTTAGTCTGACATAGTCCCATTTGTTTATTTTCTCTTTTATTTCCCAGGCCTGAGTAGACACGGTATTCAAAAAGATGCTGCTAAGACTGATGTCAAACAGTGTACTGCCTATATTTTCTTCTAGGAGTTTTATGGTTTCAGATCTTACATTGAAGTCTTTAATCCATTTTGAGTTAATTTTTGTGTATGGTGTAAGATAATGGTCTACTTTCATTCTTTTGCATGTGACTGTCCAGTTTTCCCAACACCATTTATTGAAGAGACTTTCCTTTCTCTATTGTATGTTCTCGACTCCTTTGTCAAAGATTAGCTGCCCATAGATGTGTGGTTTTATTTCTGGGCTTTCAAATCTATTCTATTGATCTATGTGTCTGTTTTTGTGCCAGCACCATGCTGTTTTGATTACTATAGCTTTGTAGTATTCTTTGAAGTCAGGGATTGTGATGCCTCCACTTTTGTTCCTTTTTCTCAGTATTGCTTTGGCTATTTGGGGTCTTTTATTGTTCCATATAAATTTTAGGATTCTTTGTTCTATTTCTGTGAAGAATGTCATTGGGATTCTGACTGTGATTGCATTGAATCTGTAGATTGCTTTCACTAATATGGACTTTTTTTTTTTGGAGTAAGATTAGCTCTGAGCTAATGTCTGCTGCCAATCCTCCTCTTTTTGCTGAGGAAGACCAGCCCTGAGCTAAGATCCGTGCCCATCTTCCTCGACTTTATATGTGAGATGCCTAACACAGTATGGCCAAGCAGTGCCATGTCCATACCCGGGATCCCAACCGGCAAACCCTGGGCCGCCAAAGCAGAACATGTGCACTTAACCACTGCACCCCCTGGCCAGCCCCTGAGCATTGAAACTATGTGTATTCTTCCAATCCATAACATTGAATATCTTTCCATTTCTTTATTTCTGCTCCAAAGGATATGAACAGACATTTTTCCAAAGAAGATATCCAGATGGCCAACAGACACATGAAAAAATGTTGAACATCACTAATTATTGGGGAAATGAAAATCAAAACTATGAGATATCACCTTACGCTGATCAGAACGGCTATAATTACCAAGACAAAATGTAAAAAATGTTGGAGAGGATGCGGAGCAAAAGGAATACTCATACACTCCTGGTCGGAATGCAAACTGGTGTAGCCACTATGGAAAACAGTATGAAGAATTCTCAAAAAGTTAAAAATAGAATACCAAACAACCTACCTATCCCGCTACAGGATGTTTATCCAAAGAACTTGAAGTCAACAATTCAAAGAGGTTTATAAATCCCTATGTTCACTGCAGCATTATTCACAATAGCCAAGACATGGAAGCAAGCCAGACAGAGAAAAACCAATACTGCATGATTTCACTCGCATGTGGAAGACAAATAAACATGTGGACAAAGAGAACACATCAGTGGTTACCAGAGGAGAAGGGTTGGAGGGCTGGAAAAAATGGGTAAACAGGCACATATGTATAGTGACAGATAAAAACTAGACTATTAGTGGTGAGCATGATGCAGTCTATACAGAAACTGATAAGCAATAATGTACCATGAAATTACACAATGTTATAACCCCCATTATGACCTCAATAAAATAATTGAAAAGAAACAAAAGAGTGCTGATGTTCAGAGAAGTGTCTTTATGTGTATCTACTCACCAGCAAGTGAAGTATTCCTTCACTTCCAAGTTTTAATTCTAACTTAATTTAAAGTACTAACAATTTCTATTAGCAAACAAAGGGTTCTTCCATTTATTAAATTCTGAATATGTGCTATGAATTCTTTGGTGAATTTATGGCTAAATTTTTATTTTTATCATTATACCAATCTAAAGGCAATTAAAATTGCTATCACTCCCTCAGAGGAGGAACTAACTCTTTTCTTGTGTCACACAATTCTTGAGATGTAGAGCCAGGATTAATTGTTGCGGATGAGATACTAAAGCACAGGTTTCCACGATCCCATGGAAGAAATATTCCCATGATATTCCTTTTGTTGTTAAAAAAAACTATATCAAATGTAAAAATGTAAATAGGCTTACATAATTTAAATATCATATTAAAATGTACAATTTGTCTCTAAATATAAAATATTTTTCTGGGGCAATTTAAACCAGAAAAGGAGAACAGGAGGAAATAAAGGCAATGGTGAAAGATAGCTCCCACTGGCTTTTAACATTCATTTTTATTAATTTAATCCTGAATGTGTACATAGGGTATTCTAGATAAGAGACAGATTTCTCATTAAATGCCTCCCAGTAAGTAATATGTCTGTTGGTGCCCGTTGCCCTAGTCCTTACCCCTAGAGCAACCTGATGAGAGCCAGGTCAGTTGTCCTAATGAGTAGCTGGACACTTCATAGGCAAGATATGGGGGAAAATGACTAACTTCTGCTTATAAAGGGGAAGGGGGCAGTTGTTCCCTCCTGAAATATAATGGGCCTGAATCCTAACTGAACCCTTTGGCATGTAAATAATCTCTCCGGGAGTCAGACAGCCTCATGGTTTTGGCTTTTACCAACTAGAGGTGTCTCCAACCCTTGGGTCTTATTTCTCCTTGAAACGACAGTCCCTAGGGAGATGTCTTAGTGGTCCACCCTGACTAACTTAGGTGCCCATCTTAGGGTGTAACCATTTGGCTTTGGGAGATAAGAGAACTTTTAAACAAATGGATATGGATTTAATCCTTATAGTACATGGATGTTTCTTAGAGAAGTGAAAGCAAATGTTCTCCCATTTTACAGCGCGTGTTTCTGTGGCTCAGGAGACTAGGCCTTTTACAGGAGCACAGAGAATTTGCCAGCAGCAGCAGAACTGTTTTTGGAAATGAGCAAGTGGCAAAGTGTTGAGAAGGGAAAAGATCTTTTGAAAACCTGTGGTAAAGCATTGTTGGCTATATGATTTGGGGAAACTTTATAACTGGCACGACATTCTCCTCTACTCTTAACAATTGTTGGAAAATTTTCTCTTGTAAACTAAGCAAGATCAGGCTTAGATTAATTTACTCAGGTGAAGAAGCATGCTTTCTCTTGTTCACTGTACGATGTGTAAGAAAGTAGAGTGTCCCTCTCCTCTTTTCCCCTTAGTGGGCCAATGAAAATGCCCCAGTGCATCCCCAGTTTACGAGTACTCAAGGCTACTAATTCTCAGTCCGCCAAACATTCATCACATATCTAAAATGCATGAAGTGTGTGAGGTTCCAATTTTTGAAGGTATCTGAATAATTAAAGTTTCATTATTCCAAAGATCATATAGTGAAATGTGTTGATAGGTTAACAGATTACTTAGGAATAAAGTGCCAAAGGCACTGTCACGATGTTCTCTTCTGCAGGCCATGCCCACAGCCAGATCTGTGCCACAACACCATCTAAATCGCTATACTGGGATGGGTTTAGGTACCTACCACATCATAGGTCAAGAGTGCTAACCACTGACTCGTGGATCTGAAGCTTCTTATTACAAAGCTAATGCATTGTACAGATTGCATCATGCCGCATGGGTCTAAGAAAAAGCACAGTGCTTATTGTTTTGCTCAAGATTTTGTGGAAAATCGTAATGCTGGATTTTGTCCAAACTTTAATTCTTTGTGAATCTTCTTTCCGTAAAATTGTCCACTTTGTAAAATGAATCTAGAATCTGAAATACAGGGCCTTAATATCATTGTCTTTGAACTTCCTTTTCTCAGCATTATCCTTGGAATTAGAGAAAAAAATGATTATTTTATTGACAACCTCTAATAAAGCTCCTTTTATTGCCCCTTTTTTTTCTGCGCAAAAAACTGCCTGCATTTTATCTGCCCCAGCACTATAAAGTATTCTGCAGGATCATTTCTCATTCTTCATAAACCGGCAGCATGCCCCAAATCAACAGTGACTGGAGTTGCTTGTCTCTAGGTCAGTTTGCTCAAACAGTTAGAACTTGTTTGTCATAAATCAGTTGAGTCCACACGCAGAGATTGATATTAATGCTTTGTTAAGAGATTTTCAGTATGGTTATTTTATACATTGCTGGTTTTGTTTGCAAAATTTAACCAGTGAAAATTGCTCCTCAAGACTCAGAAGCAGGCAACGCCACAAAGTTTACTGTCCTAAGTGGAAGTAATTGCACTCAAATTGACCCAACCTGGAATAGGAAAACATTTAGTTACAGTAATGTTCCTTTCCCTTCTCCTCCCACATGATGATCAAGGCCTTGATGCTTACCACGTCAGAAATATTAAGGAAAGGCCTGTGATCTTTTCTATTGGTGTCATCCATTTTCCTTGTGCCAAGCTCAGAGCTTAGTCATGCAGATATTTGTCATATCTTCCAAGGTCAACTCACATTGTGTTCTGTCTCCAGGTCTCATGCAGCCTGTAAGAGATTTTCCATTTCTCATGGTCCTTGTTTGAACTTCTCAGTGACATTCCACACTGGCATCTCTACATTGGTTTGTTCCGAGGGCTTACATATTCATTTTGTAGAGAAGTGTCCCCTCTGCTTGAGCACAATATTAAGAAAATATTGTGAAAGTTTCTCACAATATTTTCTTAATATTTCAACAGGCATAATGGTAAAAATACAACATTCAAAATGGTTGAAATCCAGATACAGTAGTGTTTACAAGGTAAAATAAAGCCATATATGATAATATTGGAGAAGACAAATGTCATAAAATCAATGGTCTGACATTCCTGGTTAAAATACTTTAAAAAGGGGGGGAAATTATACAAAAGGTAAACAAATAAAAGAAACTAATAAAGAACAGGAATCAATGGAATAGAAAATAGAAAAACAATGAAGAAAATTAATAAAATGAAAAACTGATTATTTAAAAATATCAATAAGAGGGAGGAGGGGATCCAACATGGCGCCATGAGTAGTCCTCTTTGTCTCTCCCCCTTCGAGTCTACAATTATTTGGACACTTATCGCTTAACAAAGGATATCCAGACAGCATCTCAGGACGTCTGAGATACCCACGCGACTATACATCAGAAGGTGGACGGACTTTCCTCCAGGAGGATGTGGAAATAGGTGAAAACTCTCCGACCCCGACCAAACAGCCTAGTACCCGCAAGCGGCTTTCTTCCAATGGACGCCCCCAGAAGATCAACACACATCTAGGGCAGGAGCGAGCACACAACAGAGGAGAGACGGTGGAAACAGGTGACCAGAACCCTACCTAAACACCCCGCAATTACTCCTAAACGCAGAGGGAAACTTTGGAGTTGCACACCTGGGCCCAACGGGGAGAGTCTCTCTCTGCCATTGGCGGCGAGATCCCGCCTGGTGTTCACGGTGCCCGGAGGGTCCCAGAGAGAGTCGCTGAGGGTACGGAGGTCTCCCGGCTGCCACTGCCAGCATGGTGGGGCTAGGGATTGCTGGAGATCTCCGAGCAGACTGGGGCTGGGTGAAGCTCCAGAGGCCGACTCCACGCCCCGGAGGGGAAGCTCCGGAGTTCCGCCCGGGCAGCAGACAAAACTCTCTGTCTGCCATTAGCAGAGGGGCCACATCCAGCATTCACGGCTCTGGGAAAGTCCTGGAGAGAATACCAGAGGGTGGGGTGACCCCCAGCTGCCATTGCCCGCCTCGTGGGACTAGGGATTGCCGGAGATCTCGGAGAGGACTGGGTCTGGGTGAAGCTCCAGAGGCCCGCTCTGCGCCCCAGAGGGGAAGATCCAGAGTTCTGCCCAGGCAGCAGACAAAACTCTCTGTCTGCTATTAGCGGAGGGGCCACGCCCAGCATCCACAATACCGGGAGGGTCCCGGAGAGGAGAATATTAGGCAGGGTAGCAGCTGACCAGCTACCACTGAAATCAGGATCTCCGGCTATCCCCCCAAGACAGGGCAAATGGCTCCCCGAGTTCCTGGGGAACAGGACTGGGGCTGGGGGGAGTTCCAGTGACCCAGCTCTGTAGCCTGGGGGAAACCCTACAGGCTCACAGCACCCTCAGGGAAAGCCTCTGCACAGCACCAGTAGAAAGCACCCAGCCGCCAGCCACAAGGCTGGAAGACCCCGGGACAAAAGCAGCATAGCTAGGTGAACTAACCACAGACTGTAGAAGATGCCAATAGCTCTCCTGCGACCCATAGTGGACACGTGAGATTTTGTGGGTGCCGACAGCAATGGAGCGACAAATATAAGTGATCCCACCCCTGACCGCTGGAAAAGCCCATAACACCATTGCAGACCCCAAGGAGGGAGCATGTCTAGGTGGGCTGCAACAGTAGGCACCAGCAGCCTGAAGCCCCCCTGTGACGGCCCCACAGCAGAGAAGGGAATCCAAAGGACCACTGTGACTACGAGGAGGGGCCCAGGCCCAGTTAGCAACTGTGGACAGGGTTCCTGGTTGGTGCAGTATAAACAGCTGCTCCCCCCACCACAGCAGCTGAAACAAGTGAAAGGAGCAACTAAACTCTATCTCCATGCGGAGGCACAAATCAACAACATCAAGCAATATGAAAAAATACATTAAATCTCCAGAACAGAAAGAAAATAACAAATACACAGAAAACAATCCCAAAGAAAATGAGATATATAACCTAAATGATGATGACTTCAAAACAGCCATCATTAAAATACTCAATGAGTTAAGAGAGAATTCTGACCGACAACTCAAAAAGTTCAGGAGCTATGTCACAAAAGAGTTTGATACAATAAAGAAGAACCAAACAGAAATATTGGAAATGAAGAACACAATAGAGGAGATTAAGAAAAATCTAGATGCTCTGAACAGTAGGGCCGATAATATGGAGGAAAGAATTAGCAATTTGGAAGATGGCAATATAGAATTGCTGCAGGCAGAGGAGGAGAGAGAAGCAAGACTTAAAAGAAATGAAGAAACTCTCCGAGAATTATCAGACACAATTAGGAGATGCAACGTAAGGATTATAGGTATACCAGAGGGAGAAGAGAAGGAGAAAGGGGCAGAAGGCCTATTCAAAGAAATAATGGCTGAGAACTTCCCAAATCTGGTGAGAGAAATGGATCTTCAGGTGACGGAAGCCAATAGATCTCCAAACTTTATCAATGCAAGAAGACCAACTCCACGGCATATAGTAGTGAAGCTAGCAAAAGTCAATGACAAGGAGAAAATACTAAGGACAGCCAGGCAAAAGAAACTAACCTACAAAGGAACCCCCATCAGGCTATCAGCAGATTTCTCAGCAGAAACTTTACAGGCTAGAAGAGAGTGGAATGATATATTCAAAAATCTGAAGGACAAAAATCTACAGCCGAGAATTCTCTACCCAGCGAAAATATCCTTCAAATATTATGGAGAAATAAAAACTTTCCGAGATAAACAAAAATTAAGGGAGTTTATTGCCACAAAACCTCCTCTTCAGGAAATCCTCAGGAAAACCCTCATTCCTGAAAAACCCAAAAAAGGAAAGGGGCTACAAAACCAAGAGCAGAGGAGATAAGTAGAAGGACAACAACAGAGAGTAGCAGCTCTTCATCAGAACAGATTAAACCATGGGACGAGAAACAAAGGACATTGAAGAAAACCGGAAAACACAAAATGGTAGTGGTAGGCCCCCACGTCTCAATAATCACTCTAAATGTAAATGGATTGAACTCCCCAATCAAAAGACACAGAGTGGCAGGATGGATCAAAGAACAAGATCCAACAATATGCTGCCTCCAGGAAACACACCTCAGCCCCAAAGACAAACACAGACTCAGAGTGAAGGGATGGAGAACAATACTCCAAGCTAATAATGAACAAAAGAAAGCAGGTGTCGCTATACTAATATCAGACAAGGTAGATTTCAAAGCAAAACAGATAAAGAAAGACAAAGAGGGACAGTATATAATGATAAAAGGGACTCTCCACCAAGAAGACATAACACTTATAAATATATACGCACCCAACACAGGAGCACCAAAATTTGTAAAGCAACTCTTAATAGAACTAAAAGAAGACATCAACAACGATACAATAATAGTAGGGGACCTCAACACATCATTAACACCAATGGACAGACCATCCAGACAGAAAACCAACAAGGAAATAATAGAATTAAATGAAAAATTAGACCAGATGGACCTAATAGATATATATAGAACACTTCATCCAAAAACAGCAGGTTACACATTCTTCTCAAGTGCATATGGAACATTCTCAAGGATTGACCATATTTTGGGAAACAAAGCAAACATCAATAAATACAAGAGAGTTGAAATAATATCAAGCATCTTTTCTGATCATAATGCTATTAAACTAGAAATCAACTACAAGAAAAAAGCAGAGAAAGGTGCAAAAATGTGGAGACTAAACAACACGCTTCTCAACAAACAATGGATCATTGAAGAAATTAAAGAAGAAATCAAATTTTATCTGGAGACAAATGAAAATGAGAACACGACATACCAAATCATTTGGGATGCAGCAAAAGCGGTCCTAAGAGGGAAATTCATCGCAATACAGGCTCACCTCACTAAACAAGAAAAAGCTCACATAAGCAACCTCAAACGACACCTAACAGAACTAGAAAAAGAAGAACAAACAAAGCCCAGAGTCAGTAGAAGGAGGGAAATAATAAAAATAAGAGAAGAAATAAACAATATTGAAACAAAAAAGACAATAGAAAGGATCAATGAAACAAAGAGTTGGTTCTTCAAAAGAATTAACAAAATTGACAAGCCCTTAGCCAGACTCACCAACAAAAGAAGAGAGAAATCGCAAATAAATAAAATTAGGAATGAAAGAGGAGAAATCACAACAGATACCAATGAAATACAAGAGATCATAAGAGAATACCATGAAAAACTATATGCCAACAAATTGAACAACCTGGAAGAAATGGACAAATTCCTAGACTCCTACAATCTCCCCAAACTGAATCAGGAAGAAAGGGAGAATCTGAATAGGCCAATCACAAGTAAGGAAATAGAAACGGTAATCAAAAACCTCCCCAAAAACAAGAGTCCAGGACCAGACGGCTTCTCTGGAGAATTCTACCAAACATTCAAAGAAGACTTAATACCTATTCTTCTCAAACTGTTCCAGAAAATTGAGAAAGATGGAGTACTCCCTAACACATTCTATGAAGCCAACATCACTCTGATCCCCAAACCTGACAAGGACAACACAAAGAAGGAGAACTACAGGCTGATGTCACTGATGAACATAGATGAAAAAATCCTCAACAAAATTTTGGCAAGCCGAATACAGCAATACATCAAAAAGATTATACACCATGATCAAGTGGGATTTATACCAGCAACACAGGGATGGTTCAACATCCGCAAGTCAATCAACGTGATACACTACATCAACAAAATGAAAAACAAAAACCACATGATCATCTCAATAGATGCAGAGAAAGCATTCGACAAGATCCAACACCCATTTATGATAAAAACCCTCAATAAAATGGGTATAGAAGGAAAGTACCTCAACATAATAAAGGCCATATATGACAGACCCATAGCCAACATCATACTCAATGGACAAAAACTGAAAGCCATCCCTCTGAGGACAGGAACAAGACAAGGGTGCCCACTTTCACCACTCCTATTCAACATAGTACTGGAGGTGCTGGCCAGAGCAATTCGGCAGGAAAAAGAAATAAAAGGAATCCAAATAGGTAACGAAGAAGTAAAACTCTTGTTCTTTGCAGACGACATGATCTTATACATAGAAAACCCCAAAGAATCCATAGAAAAACTATTAGAAATAATCAACAACTACAGCAAAGTAGCAGGGTATAAAATTAACGTGCATAAATCAGTAGCATTTCTATACACTAACAATGAACTAACAGAAAAAGAACTCAAGAACTCAATCACATTCACAATCGCAATGAAAAGAATAAAATACCTAGGGATAAACTTAACCAAGGAAGTGAAGGATCTATACAATGAAAACTACAAGACTTTCTTGAAAGAAATTGACGATGACATAAAGAGATGGAAAGACATTCCATGCACATGGATTGGAAGAATAAACTTAGTTAAAATGTCCATACTACCTAAAGCAATCTACAGATTCAATGCTATCCCAATCAGAATCTCAAGAACATTCTTCACAGAAATTGAACAAACAATCCTAAAATTCATATGGGGCAACAAAAGACCGCGAATTGCTAAAGCAATCCTGAGCAAGAAAAACAAAGCCGGCGGAATCACAATCCCTGATTTCAAAACATACTACAAAGCTACAGTGATCAAAACAGCATGGTACTGGTACAAAAACAGGTCCACAGATCAATGGAACAGAATTGAAAGCCCAGAGATAAAACCACACATCTATGGACAGCTAATCTTCGACAAAGGAGCAGAGGGCCTACAATGGAGAAAAGAAAGTCTCTTCAACAAATGGTGCTGGGAAAACTGGACAGCCACATGCAAAAGATTAAAAATTGACCATTCTTTTTCACCACACACCAAAATAAACTCAAAATGGATCAAAGACCTAAAGATTAGGCCTGAGACAATAAGTCTTTTGGAAGAGAATATAGGCAGTACACTCTTTGACATCAGTTTCAAAAGAATCTTTTCGGACACTTTGACTCCTCAGTTGAGGGAAACAATAGAAAGAATAAACAAATGGGACTTCATCAGACTAAAGAGCTTCTTCAAGGCAAGGGAAAACAGGATTGAAACAAAAAAACAGCTCACTAATTGGGAAAAAATATTTACAAGCCACTTATCCGACAAAGGGTTAATCTCCATAATATACAAAGAACTCACACTGCTTAACAACAAAAAAACAAACAACCCGATCAAAAAATGGGCAAAGGACATGAACAGACATTTCTCAAAAGAAGATATGAATATGGCCAATAGACACATGAAAAGATGTTCATCATCGCTAATCATCAGGGAAATGCAAATCAAAACTACACTAAGATATCACCTTACCCCCGTTAGATTGGCAAAAACATCCAAAACCAAGAGCAACAACTGTTGGAGAGGTTGTGGAGAAAAAGGAACCCTCATACACTGTTGGTACAAATGCAAACTGGTACAGCCACTATGGAAAACAGTATGGAGATTTCTCAAAAAGTTAAAAATAGAAATACCCTATGACCCAGCCATCCCATTGCTGGGTATCTATCCTAAGAACCTGATATCAGAAATCTCAAGAGTCCCATGCACCCCTATGTTCATCGCAGCATTATTTACAATAGCCAAGACGTGGAATCAGCCTACATTCCCAGAAACTGATGACTGGATAAAGAAGATGTGGTATATATACACAATGGAATACTACTCAGCCATAAAAAAAGACGAAATTGGCCCATTCGCAACAACGTGGATGGACCTCGAGGGCATTATGTTAAGCGAAATAAGCCAGTCAGAGAAAGATGAACTCTACATGACTCCAGTCAGAGGTGGAAGTTAGTATATTGATAAGGAGATCAGATCAGTGGTTACCAGGGAAAAGGGGGGGTGGGGGGAGGTCACAAAGGGGGAAGTGGTGTACCCACAACATGACTAAAAAAAATGTACAACTGAAATCTCACAAGCTTGTAATCTATCATAACATTAATAAAAAAAAGTATTAAAAAAATCAATAAGAGGGATGAACTTCTAATTAGGCTAATACAAATAAGAGCAAAGGCAAAAATTAATAGTATGGAGAATGGAGGAGGAACTTCTATAGTTATTAAGACATTAAAAACATAATCAAGAGATGGTATTAAATTTTATGCCAGAAAATTTGACTACTTGGATGAAATATGCAAACTATTTGAAAGATACAAATGACCCATGAAGAAATAGAAAATCTGAATATCTCTGTATGCATGAAAAATAATAAAAACTTTTTTGTTAAGTAAGCAACTTCCCACAAAGAAACTTCTAACATCTGAAGAAAGAGAAATATAATTCTTAAACAGACTCAGAAAATAAACTTGGCTTGTTAGAAATGTTAAAATGTTCTTCAGAAAGAAGGAAAATGCTGTGAGTCAGAAACTCGGATCTTTCGATAGACGAACAGATGAAAAAACTGCGGTACATGCACACACTGGGATATTTTCACAGAAAAAAATAAATGAGCTATCAAGCCACAAAAAAACATGGAAGAACTTTAAAATTTATATCTCCCAGGGTAAGAAGCCAGACTGAAAAGGCTACATATTATATAGAAAACCCCAAAGAATCCATTGGAAAACTGTTAGAAGTAATCAACAACTACAGCAAAGTTGCAGGGTATAAAATCAATTTGCATAAATCAGTAGCATTTCTATACTCCAGTAATGAACCAACAGAAAAAGAACTCAAGAATACAATACCATTCACAATCGCAACAAAAAGAATAAAATACCTTGGGGTAAATTTAACTAAGGAAGTGAAGGACCTATATAATGAAAATTACAAGGCATTTCTGAGAGAATTGGATGACGACATAAGGAGATGGAGAGACATTCCATGTACATGGATTGGAAGAATAAACATAGTTAAAATGTCCATTCTACCTAAAGCAATCTACAGATTCAACGCCATCCCAATCAGAATCCCAATGACATTCTTTACAGAATTAGAACAAAGAATCCTAAAATTCATATGGGGCAACAAAAGACCCCGAATTTCTAAAGCAATCCTGAGAAAAAAGAACAAAGCTGGAGGCATCACAATCCCTGACTTCAAAACATACTACAAAGCTACAGTAATCAAAACAGCATGGTACTGGTACAAAAACAGGTGCACAGATCAATGGAACAGAATTGGAAGCCCAGAAATAAAACCACACATCTGTGGACAGCTTATCTTTGACAAAGGAGCTGAGGGCATACAACGGAGAAAAGAAAGTCTTTTCAACAAATGGTGCTGGGAAAACTGGAAAGCCACATGTAAAAGAATGAAAATTGACCATTCTTTTTCACCATTCACCAAAATAAACTCAAAATGGATTAAAGACCTAAAGGTGAGACCTGAAACCATAAGGCTTCTGGAAGAAAACGTAGGCAGTACACTCTTTGACATCAGTATTAAAAGGATCTTTTTGGACACCATGTCTTCTCAGAGAAGGGAAACAATAGGAAGAATAAACAAATGGGACTTCATCAGATTAAAGAGCTTCTTCAAGGCAAATGAAAACAGGATTGAAACAAAAAAACAACCCACTAACTGGGAAAAAATATTTGCAAGTCATATATCTGACAAAGGCTTAATATCCTTAATATATAAAGAACTCTCGCAACTCAACCACAAAACATAAACAACCCAATCAAAAAATGGGCTGGAGACATGAACAGACATTTCTCCAAAGAAGATATACTGATGGCCAATAGGCACATGAAAAGATGCTCATCATCGCTGATCATTAGGGAAATGCAAATCAAAACCACACTAAGATATCACCTTACACCCGTTAGAATGACAAAAATATCTAAAACTAATAGCAACAAATGTTGGAGAGGTTGCGGAGAAAAAGGAACCCTCATACACTGCTGGTGGGAATGCAAACTGGTGCAGCCACTATGGAAAACAGTATGGAGATTCCTCAAAAAACTAAAAATAGAACTACCATACGATCCAGCCATCCCACTACTGGGTATTTATCCAAAGAGCCTGAAGTCAGCAATCCCAAAAGTCCTGTGCACCCCAATGTTTATTGCAGCACTGTTTACAATAGCCAAGACGTGGATGCAACCTAAGTGCCCATCAACAGACGAATGGATAAAGAAGATGTGGTACATATATACAATGGAATACTACTCAGCTGCAAAACAGAACAAAATCATTCCATTTGCAATAACATGGATGGACCTTGAGAGAATTATGTTAAGTGAAATAAGCCAGCGAGAGAAAGATAATCTGTGTATGACTCCACTCATATGAGGAATTTAAAACTACAGACCAAGAACAGTATAGTGGATACCAGGGGAAAGGTGGGGTGGGGGGTGGGCACAAAGGGTGAAGTGGTGCACCTACAACATGACTGACAAACATTAATGTACAATTGAAATTTCACAAGACTGTAACCTATCAATAACTCAATAAAAAAACTGAAAAATAAAATAAAATAAAATAAGATAAAATAAAGAAATGGAAAGATATTCAATGTTATGGATTGGAAGAATATACATAGTTAAAATGCTCAGGGGCTGGCCGGGGGGTGCAGTGGTTAAGTGCACATGTTCTGCTTTGGCGGCCCAGGGTTTGCCGGTTGGGATCCCGGGTATGGACATGGCACTGCTTGGTGAGCCATAATGTGTTAGGCATCTCACATATAACGTCGAGGAAGATGGGCATGGATCTTAGCTCAGGGCTGGTCTTACTCGGCAAAAAGAGGAGGATTGGCAGCAGACCTTAGCTCAGAGATAATCTTACTCCAAAAAAAAAAAAAAAAAAGTCCATATTAGTGAAAGCAATCTACAGATTCAAGGCAATCACAGTCAGAATCCCAATGACATTCTTCACAGAAATAGAACAAAGAATCCTAAAATTTATATGGAACAGTAAAAGACCCCAAATAGCCAAAGCAATACTGAGAAAAAAGAACAAAAGTGGAGGCATCACAATCCCTGACTTCAAAGAATACTACAAAGCTATAGTAATCAAAACAGCATGGTACTGGCACAAAAACAGACACACAGATCAATAGAATAGATTTGAAAGCCCAGAAATAAAACCACACATCTATGGGCAGCTAATCTTTGACAAAGGAGCCGAGAACATACAATAGAGAAAGGAAAGTCTCTTCAATAAATGGTGTTGGGAAAACTGGACAGTCACATGCAAAAGAATGAAAGTAGACCATTATCTGACACCATACACAAAAATTAACTCAAAATGGATTAAAGACTTAAATGTAAGATCTGAAACCATAAAACTCCTAGAAGAAAATATAGGCAGTACACTGACATCAGTCTTAGCAGCATCTTTTTGAATACCGTGTCTACTCAGGCCTGGGAAATAAAAGAGAAAATAAGCAAATGGGACTACGTCAGACTAAAAACCTTCTGCAAGCAAAAGAAACCATGAACAAAATGAAAAGACAGCCCACCAACCAGGAGAATATATTTGCAAATCAAGGGGTTGATTTCCAAAATATACAAAGAACTCATACCACTCAATGACAAAAAAACTAACAAGCTGATCAAAAAATGGGCAGAGGGTACGCACAGACATTTTCCCAAAGAAGTAGTCTTGTTTCTTTACCATGCAAATCCAATATCTTCCACCGTAGTATCGTTTCTATTAATCTCAGCAAACAAGGATCTTTATGGAGGAACGTGGAGGGGACTCATACTACTCTTTTACATTATTATTATTTTTCTCTTCATGGATTGCTGCCGATGCTGCTGCTGTCTCTTAACCAATGCTGTCTGATATTTCTCTTTGTCTGTCTGAATTTCTTCCTCTTCTAATAATCTACTTGCACAGGCGGTCATGGGTCCTGAAGTAGCTCTGCTGCCCTCAGGAAAGTGGTTCTTGATTTCAACCACATTCTTGCTTCATCAGAGAACACAAACAATGATATGAAGTTCAAGGTTTGAGGCTGGAAAGGCAAAGTCCCACAGTAATATTTAGGTTTCTCTTTTAGTGCACGCCTAACTCTTCAACACATCTTCACACGTGATAATTTCCAAAACTTCCTGAATAGCAATGTAACTCAGGTTCCTGTTCTTTCTATAGGAATCTATGTTTTCACGCAAATTAAAGGGTATGGTTTCTTATTAATGCTCAGTGTCCCTGAATATTAGCAAACAATCAGAAGCTGAACTACCTGGTATACATTAGAGAGATCAAAAAAGTATGATGAACTAATTTGTGAGTGTATTTAGCAAAATCTCATCTTTTACAGAAAACATATTCTATGGCACTTGCAATTAGAATAACTATCTTCCCTGAACTGAGATAAACCTTTGTTCTATTAGATATGGAAGGCCACTTTTATCTGAAAAAAATAGGAGGGTAAAATGAGAATTTTAAGTTGGAGTTGAAAAATAGTGGGTTAAAAGTTAAGAGAACAGAGTGGAAGCATTTGTACTTGATCTGCTGAGGATACAAGCTTAACTGCATTTATAAAAAGGGCGTGGACTGTTGTGAAGGCACCATGGACACGGTGAAGATTACAAAACGAGTATTAAGTTTCAAAATGATTTACTCAGATCAAAATTATTAAGTAAAATTTTAAAAATTATTTGTCAAACATGTAAGAAACTCTGTGTCTTTGGAAACATAATCATATTATTGATATGGGGATCATAAATTTTAACTACTATTATTAGAATGGTATTCACCATAAAATAATATACCATTGAGAAAAAAATATAGTTAAGGAGTCTTTAAAAAGTTTCTATAACATAAGAAATTATGGAAGGAAGATCTCCCATAGAGTCATATTAGTTCTGAAATAACATGGGTGAAATGTTATTGATTTTTATCTGTTGTAAATATTCCATCATATTTATTTCATTTTAGGGAACAAACACATATTCCTAAGAGTTGCTGAATATTAACAGATATTTTCCCCATTAGGTATTAAACTTAGCAGCCACAAATCCATCTCCTACAAGAGTTAACAGAAATCTTTATCGTTGTGGACAGATTATTTTACACATTTCCTCCTTATGAATAAGGATTAATCAATTCGATATTTTTTCCCCAAAGGACACATTGTCAGTCTAGGAACTAGAAGGCAGATACCTTGATTTTTGTTTAAGGCATTAATTTACCTAAAATTTATTTGAGTCTATTTTTAAGAAAATGAGGAAAATAGTTTTGTATGGAAACCAGTAGAAGATCATAAATACTAATGATGAATTCCAATGTTATAAAGTGTTCTCACATCTACTATTAAAGTAGTTGAGTTTGTATTTTCACTCTGCATTACAGTCCATCTATCTAGACTGTGGAAGTTATGTTGTGATTTTCACAATTTTGTGTCTCTGGGTAGTTGAAAACTTGATGTTTAAAACTGAGCGTGCAATGTAACAATCATACCATACTAGCTATATTTTACTGAGCGAGTACTAGGCTCCAGGCCCTGAGATAAACGCTTTGTCTGAGCTATAAATCACATCTTCCTTGGACAGCATAGTGTATTATGCACTCAGATCTTTATATGGTGATAAGAACTTGGAGGCTGAAGGTGTTTAAGAGATTTATCTGAGGTCACATCCTGATAAGTGGCAGGACATGGATTAACAATTGCATCTATAGGACTCACAACCTATTCTTCATACTCTACCTTCTGCTTTTTCCATTAGTTAGAGAAATTGTAGATCTTAAGTAGTTTAAAAAGAAATGTGGAGTTACAAGTCTTATTCAAGGCCAGAGGTCCACGATGCTTCTTCGAGAAATGGATGTTTATGTGTAATAACCTGCTCTAAGCAGGTGACCACGTCATTAATCAGAATTGCTCCCTAACTGCTGTGGCCAGGTGAGGGTTAGCAGCGCTTTTCAGGATCTTATGGCACTACGAGAGGAGAGATGCATTTTTCAACTGACATTGCCAGGAAAAATTTAAAATACACCTCCTACCCTGCCAACATGTTGAACTTTGACCCACGTGTATCTACATAGAGAATCCAAACAAACAAAAACCCATATAGGCTCAACCATAGAACTGGTTGCTTGATTAAACAGAACTAAATTTTACCGCCACTCTTCAATTCCAAGAACAGGCAGACTGGAATTGGCAAAACCTTCTTCAGAAATCAACGGACAATTTGGCGCTTAAAGAACTATGCACTGAACAACGTAATAAACAATCACAATTTCAGTAATAAGTTTCCTGACACAACAGACTGGCACTTTGCACAGTCGTAATGAGAAAACAGCAGCTGAGGAACCACAGAAAAGGAGCTAGACTTTACTGGAATACAGATCATACTGAGCTAATTAATGATTTTCACAAATGCCTTGTTGATTAGATATTAAAGTAAAAATCCCTTATATAATTTCTGTATTTAGGGACACCATATAATTTTTCATCCTAGCCAGGACTTTTCTGATAATGAAGAAAGCTCTATATTTATTTTTCTAAGACAACAGGAGGAAAGACGGGCTCACTTGAGCAAAGCAGGATACACGATTCTTTTATTTATAGTTGTCACGTATTAGTGTGTAGAATCAAGAAGTCAAAAAATGCCTTGGAGTTGGAGAAATGATGACTTCTAATACTGGGTCAACCTTTAGTTGTGTGACTTTGGGTGAATTAATTACTTTCACTGAAAAATGAAAAGAAGAAAAATACCTAACTTGAAGGCTTGTGAGAATTAAAAATTATATCTATAACATAATTAACACAGTGCCTGGCTTGTTTAAAACACTCAATAAGTAGACATATTTAGAATCCTACTTCTCATTGTGTAGCTTAATTTATTATCATCAATCTATTTGCAATATTAATGTAGCTCTGAGTGTTGGGATCCTATGTTTTGAAACTTGAAAGGGATAGAAAGCTCTGACTCTAATGTACCAAACTTCTACGCTCAGATCCATCAAAGGTAAATCATACTGGGCCAGCTCCATCACCGAGTGGTTAAGTTTGCGCGCTCCGCTGCAGCAACCCAGGGTTCGGATCCTGGGTACGGACATGGCACCACTCGTCAGGCCACCTTGAGGCGGAGTCCCACATCCCACAACTAGAAGGACCTACAACTAAGATATACAACTATGTACGGGGGGTTTGGAGAGATAAAGCAGAAAAAAAAGTAAATAGTACTCCTTAAAAATTCTGTCTTCCTGATTAGAGGAAGATCCAAGATGGCGCCATGAGTAGTCCTCTTTGTCTCTCGCCCTTCAAGTCTACAATTATTTGGACACTTATCGCTTGACAAAGGATATCCAGACAGCATCTCAGGACGTCTGAGACACCCACGCAACTATACATCGGAAGGCGGACGGACTTTCCTCCGGGAGGATGTGGAAATAGGTGAAAACTCTCCGACCCCGACGGGCAGCCTAGTACCCGCAAGCGGCTTTCTTCCAACGGATGCCCCCAGAGGATCCACACACATCTAGGGCAGGAGCGAGCACACAACAGAGGAGCGACGGTGGAAACAGGTGACGAGAACCCTACCTAAACCCCCCGCAATTACTCCTAAACGCAGAGGGAAACTTTGGAGTTGCACACCTGGGCCCAACGGGGAGAGTCTCTCCCCGCCATTGGCGGGGGGACCCAGCCTGGTGCTCGGGGCGCCCGGAGGGTCCCAGAGAGAGTCACGGAGGGTACGGAGGTCTCCCAGCTGCCATTGCCCGCCCCGTGGGACTAGGGATTGCCGTAGACCTCGGAGAGGACCGGGGCGGGGGGAACTTTCAAAGGCCGGTCCTGCGACCCGGAGGGGAAGCGCCGGAGTTCCGCCAGGCAGCAGACAAAACTCTCTGTCTGCCATTAGCAGAGGGGCCACGCCCAGCATTCAGGGCTCCCGGGAGAGGCCCGGAGAGAAGACCAGCGGGCAGGGCGACCCCCAGCTGCCATTGCCCGCCCTGTGAGACTAGGGATTGCCGGAGATCTCGGAGAGGACTGGGGCTGGAGAGAGTTCCAGAGACCCAGCTTAGTAGCCTAGGGGGAAACCCTACAGGCTCACAGCAGCCTTAGGGAAAGCCTCTGCACAGCACCAGTAGAAGGCACCCAGCCGCCAGCCACAAGGCTGGAAGACCCCAGGGCAAAAGCAGCATAGCTAGGTGTACTAACCACAGACTGTAGAAGATGCCAATAGCTCTCCTGCGACCCATAGTGGACACGTGAGATTCGGTGGGTGCCGACAGCAACGGAGCGACAAATATAAGTGATCCCACCCCTGGCCGCTGGAAAAGCCCATAACACCGTTGCAGACCCCAAGGAGAGAGCACGTCTAGGTGGGCTGCAACAGTAGGCACCAGCAGCCTGAAGCCCCCCTGTGATGGCCCCCACGGCAGAGGAGGGAATCCAAATGGCCAATGTGGCTACAAAGAGGGGCCCAGGCCCAGTTAGCAACTACGGACAGGGTTCCTGGTTGGTGCAGTATAAACAGCTGCTCCCCCACCACAGCAGCTGAAACAAGTGAAAGGAGCAACTAAACTCTATCTCCATGCGGAGGCACAAATCAACAACATCAAGCAATATGAAAAAATACATTAAATCTCCAGAACAGAAAGAAAGTAACAAATACACAGAAAACAATCCCAAAGAAAATGAGATATATAACCTAAGTGATGATGACTTCAAAACAGCCATCATTAAGATTCTCAATGAGTTAAGAGAGAATTCTGACCGACAACTCAACAAGTTCAGGAGCTATGTCACAAAAGAGTTTGATACGATAAAGAAGAACCAAACAGAAATATTGGAAATGAAGAACACAATAGAGGAGATTAAGAAAAATCTAGATGCTCTGAACAGTAGGGCCGATAATATGGAGGAAAGAATTAGCAATTTGGAAGATGGCAATATAGAATTGTTGCAGGCAGAGGAGGAGAGAGAAGCAAGACTTAAAAGAAATGAAGAAACTCTCCGAGAATTATCAGACACAATTAGGAGATGCAACGTAAGGATTATAGGTATACCAGAGGGAGAAGAGAAGGAGAAAGGGGCAGAAAACCTATTCAAAGAAATAATGGCTGAGAACTTCTCAAATCTGGTGAGGGAGATGGATCTTCAGGTGACGGAAGCCAATAGATCTCCAAACTTTATCAATGCAAGAAGACCAACCCCATGGCATATAATAGTGAAACTAGCAAAAGTCAACGACAAGGAGAAAATATTAAGGACAGCCAGGCAAAAGAAACTAACCTACAAAGGAACCCCCATCAGGCTATCAGCAGATTTCTCAGCAGAAACTTTACAGGCTAGAAGAGAGTGGAATGATATATTCAAAAATCTGAAGGACAAAAATCTACAGCCGAGAATTCTCTACCCAGCGAAAATATCCTTCAAATACGATGGAGAAATAAAAACTTTCCCAGATAAACAAAAATTAAGGGAGTACACTGCCACAAAACCTCCTCTTCAGGAAATCCTCAGGAAAACCCTCATTCCTGAAAAACCCAAAAAAGGAAAGGGGCTACAAAACCAAGAGCAGAGGAGATAAGTAGAAGGACAACAACAGAGAGTAGAAGCTCTACATCAGAACAGATTAAACCATGGGACGAGAAACAAAGGAAACTGAAGAAAACCGGAAAACAAGACACAAAATGGTAGTGGTAGGCCCCCACGTCTCAATAATCACTCTAAATGTAAATGGATTGAACTCCCCAATCAAAAGACACAGAGTGGCAGGATGGATCAAAGAACAAGATCCAACAATATGCTGCCTCCAGGAAACACACCTCAGCCCCAAAGACAAACACAGACTCAGAGTGAAGGGATGGAGAACAATACTCCAAGCTAATAATGAACAATAGAAAGCAGGTGTCGCTATACTAATATCAGACAAGGTAGATTTCAAAGCAAAACAGATAAAGAAAGATAAAGAGGGACAGTATATAATGATAAAAGGGACTCTCCACCAAGAAGACATAACACTTATAAATATATACGCACCCAACACAGGAGCACCAAAATTTGTAAAGCAACTCTTAATAGAACTAAAAGAAGACATCAACAACGATACAATAATAGTAGGGGACCTCAACACACCATTAACACCAATGGACAGAACATCCAGACAGAAAATTAACAAGGAAATAATAGAATTAAATGAAAAATTAGACCAGATGGACTTAATAGATATATATAGAACACTTCATCCAAAAACAGCAGGTTACACATTCTTCTCAAGTGCACATGGAACATTCTCAAGGATTGACCATATTTTGGGAACCAAAGCAAACATCAATAAATACAAGAGAGTTGAAATAATATCAAGCATCTTTTCTGATCATAACGCTATTAAACTAGAAATCAACTACAAGAAAAAAGCAGAGAAAGGTGCAAAAATGTGGAGACTAAACAACACGCTTCTCAACAAACAATGGATCATTGAAGAAATTAAAGAAGAAATCAAATTTTATCTGGAGACAAATGAAAATGAGAACACGACATACCAAATCATTTGGGATGCAGCAAAAGCAGTCCTAAGAGGGAAATTCATCGCAATACAGGCTCACCTCACTAAACAAGAAAAAGCTCACATAAGCAACCTCAAACGACACCTAACAGAACTAGAAAAAGAAGAACAAACAAAGCCCAGAGTCAGTAGAAGGAGGGAAATAATAAAAGTAAGAGCAGAAATAAACGATATTGAAACAAAAAAGACAATAGAAAGGATCAATGAAACAAAGAGTTGGTTCTTCGAAAGAATTAACAAAATTGACAAACCCCTAGCCAGACTCACCAAGAAAAGAAGAGAGAAATCGCAAATTAATAAAATCAGGAATGACAGAGGAGAAATCACAACAGATACCAATGAAATACAAGAGATCATAAGAGAATACTATGAAAAACTATATGCCAACAAATTGAACAACCTGGAAGAAATGGACAAATTCCTAGACTCCTACAATCTCCCCAAACTGAATCAGGAAGAAATGGAGAATCTGAATAGACCAATCACAAGTAAGGAAATAGAAACGGTAATCAAAAACCTCCCCAAAAACAAGAGTCCAGGACCAGACGGCTTCTCTGGAGAATTCTACCAAACATTCAAAGAAGACTTAATACCTATTCTCCTCAAACTGTTCCAGAAAATTGAGAAAGATGGAGAACTCCCTAACACATTCTATGAAGCCAACATCACTCTGATCCCCAAACCTGACAAGGACAAGACAAAGAAGGAGAACTACAGGCCGATATCACTGATGAACATAGATGCAAAAATCCTCAACAAAATTTTGGCAAACCAATTACAGCAATACATCAAAAAGATTATACACCATGATCAAGTGGGATTTATACCAGGGACACAGGGATGGTTCAACATCCGCAAGTCAATCAACGTGATACACTACATCAACAAAATGAAAAACAAAAACCACATGATCATCTCAATAGATGCAGAGAAAGCATTCGACAAGATCCAACACCCATTTATGATAAAAACCCTCAGTAAAATGGGTATAGAAGGAAAGTACCTCAACATAATAAAGGCCATATATGATAGACCCACAGCCAACATCATACTCAATGGACAAAAGCTGAAAGCCATCCCTCTGAGGACAGGAACAAGACAAGGGTGCCCACTTTCACCACTCCTATTCAACATAGTACTGGAGGTGCTGGTCAGAGCAATTCGGCAGGAAAAAGAAATAAAAGGAATCCAAATAGGTAACGAAGAAGTAAAACTCTCGTTGTTTGCAGACGACATGATCTTATACATAGAAAACCCCAAAGAATCCACAGAAAAACTATTAGAAATAATCAACAACTACAGCAAAGTAGCAGGGTATAAAATTAACGTGCATAAATCAGTAGCATTTCTATACACTAACAATAAACTAACAGAAAAAGAACTCAAGAACTCTATCCCATTCACAATCGCAACAAAAAGAATAAAATACCTTGGGATAAACTTAACCAAGGAAGTGAAGGATCTATACAATGAAAACTACAAGACTTTCTTGAAAGAAATAGGCGATGACATAAAGAGATGGAAAAACATTCCTTGCACATGGATTGGAAGAATAAACATAGTTAAAATGTCCATACTACCCAAAGCAATATACAGATGCAATGCTATCCCAATCAGAATCCCAAGAACATTCTTCACAGAAATTGAGCAAACAATCCTAAAATTCATATGGGGCAACAAAAGACCGCGAATTGCTAAAGCAATCCTGAGCAAGAAAAACAAAGCCGGCAGAATCACAATCCCCGATTTCAAAACATACTACAAAGCTACAGTGATCAAAACAGCATGGTACTGGTACAAAACCAGGTCAACAGATCAATGGAACAGAATTGAAAGCCCAGAGATAAAACTACACGTCTATGGACAGCTAATCTTCAACAAAGGAGAAGAGGGCCTACAATGGAGAAAAGAAAGTCTCTTCAACAAATGGTGCTGGGAAAACTGGACAGCCACATGCAAAGGATTGAAAATTGACCATTCTTTTTCACCACACACCAAAATAAACTCAAAATGGATCAAAGACCTAAAGATTAGGCCTGAGACAATAAGTCTTTTGGAAGAGAATATAGGCAGTACACTCTTTGACATCAGTTTCAAAAGAATCTGTTCGGACACTGTAGCTCTTCAGTTGAGGGAAACAATAGAAAGAATAAACAAATGGGACTTCATCAGACTAAAGAGCTTCTTCAAGGCAAGGGAAAACAGGATTGAAACAAAAAAACAGCTCACTAATTGGGAAAAAATATTTACAAGCCACTTATCCGGCAAAGGGTTAATCTCCATAATATACAAAGAACTCACACTGCTTAACAACAAAGAAACAAACAACCCGATCAAAAAATGGGCAGAGGACATGAACAGACATTTCTCAAAAGAAGATATGAATATGGCCAATAGACACATGAAAAGATGTTCATCATCGCTAATCATCAGGGAAATGCAAATCAAAACTACACTAAGATATCACCTTACCCCCGTTAGATTGGCAAAAACATCCAAAACCAAGAACGACAAATGTTGGAGAGGTTGTGGAGAAAGAGGAACCCTCATACACTGTTGGTGGGAAGGCAAACTGGTACAGCCACTATGGAAAACAGTATGGAGATTTCTCAAAAAGTTAAAAATAGAAATACCCTATGACCCAGCCATCCCATTACTGGGTATCTATCCTAAGAACCTGATATCAGATATCTCAAGAGTCCGTTGCACCCCTATGTTCATCGCAGCATTATTTACAATAGCCAAGACGTGGAACCAGCCTACATGCCCAGAAACTGATGATTGGATAAAGAAGATGTGGTATATATACACAATGGAATACTACTCAGCCATAAAAAAAGACGAAATTGGCCCATTCACAACAACGTGGATGGACCTCGAGGGCATTATGTTAAGCGAAATAAGTCAGAGAAAGACGAACTCTATATGACTCCACTCATAGGTGGAAATTAGTATATTGAGAAGGAGATCTGATCGGTGGTTACCAGGGAAAAGGGGGGGTGGGGGGAGGGTACGGAGGGGGAAGTGGTGTACCCACAACATGACTAACAAAAATGTACAACTGAAATCTCACAAGCTTGTAATCTATCATAACATTAATAAAAAAAAAAATTCTGTCTTCCTAAGATTAATTGTATATAGGTGTATTGAGTTTAAGGATCAAAGTAATGATATTCTACTTTGACTAGTGAAAAGCAATAGGATGTCCATATTAATATGATTAGAAGGAAACATTAGAATTAAATTGGTTTAATAAAGTCCAATTCATTCCATAATCTGAAGCAAAAATGTACTATTTTAGTATATAAATAAAATGACAGTGATATTATGTATAGTCAAGAAATAAAATAAACACTGAACTTCAGTTAATTAATACATGTGAAATAGATTTTAGAAACATGGATTTAAGATATGAAAACTTCAGAAAAGTAAAGTGGAATTAGTTTCCAATTTTCAAGATTTACTTACTTCACCTCTTGTAAGCCAAAGCCAGTGATTTTTTTTAATGGTTATGGACCTATATCCACATTCAGGTATGTCTATAAGTGTTGTTTGCTTTTGTTTTGGCATATACTATATATTATTTACTTCTCAGCATTTAGAATAATGACAATTGTGTAATTCCAAGACTAAGAAATTTAATGGGGCAAATTCTTAGTTAAAATGTTCTCTATTACTTTGTTTTTAATCAACTATAAGCTAAAGGATCAAAACTGCAAGAGAAAACGTAAAAAGAGGACATGTTATTTTCCTAGGATAGCGCTCTTACAACTTGTGTATTCTCATAGCTATAACACAGCATAGGAAAGTACAAACGAGGTGATCTATTTTTTTCAAGAAAGTTTTAAAGATATACAATTTAAGGCCATAGTTTCTTCATTTTTCACAGTGCAATCCATTTGCCAACCCTTTTAGCCTTTCCCTTTTCAGAACCCTGAACAACCAAGCTACATCTTACTGTGAACAAATTAGTTTTGACACCTTGAGACATTTAACTATTTGCAAAAGTGAGTCAGATGAAGGTGAAGTTGAGAGAAATGTTTTAAGCTCTAGGAAGATATATATGCTCAAAATTCCGTTAGTGAAAAGTCCATAAATAAACATAATGGAAATGTACAAAGTTTCAAATTTTTAGGAAATGAACATATTACAAAATAGAAATGTAAGGTTTAGCAGGTAATCAGAGTCTTTGCATCCTACTATTCAGAAGTCTTTTTCAGAGGTGCAGGAAATCTCAGAGAACGAAGTGAATGTGGTGTTCATTTAGCACAGCCATTCATTTTACAGTGGCAGGAACTGAGGTGCAGAGAGGGTAAGGGATTTGCCAGGAGGTTAGGGTCACTTGCCAGTGTCTATCAAATTCAGTGAGAGAAACAACATCTAGGTTTCTTATTTGCCCTATATTATTTTATTAATTTCATTTGCCAATAACAATAGCAATTTAGGGGCATCTGAAGTCTGATGCTATGGGTAACCTTTTTAATGAGAAAGTTGTGCTAATTAAATTTGTATAATCATAAAAAGGGTATAGCTAATTTTTCCAAATACATCTATGGCTATGCTGATTTAAATGGCTATAATTAGAGAATTCTGAGAATTTTTAATCTATTAACTATTTCATTCATTTATTAATTAATAATTAGTAAATGTTTATTAAATGAACTATTTTGTGAATACGTGTGTGTGTGTGTATGTGTATTCTAAAGTTTGTTTTCCCTTACAATTTTTACAATCTTAAAAAAGTGTTAGGGGCTGGCCCCACTGCCTGGAGGTTGAGTTTGGCACACTCCGCTTCAGTGGCCTGGGTTCTATTCCCGGGCACAGACCTACACCACTCATCAGCAGCCATGCTGTGGCAGCAACCCACACACAAAATACAGGAAGATTGGCACAGATGTTAACTCAGAGTGACTCTTCCTCAATAAAAAGAAAGCAAAAGAAAGATCGCCTTCTTCTGAGAGTGATAATTAGTTGAATTTGGTACATAAGATTAATATTTCAATTGATGTTTATTCATATTCATCCATGTAAGTTAAAATGTTTTAAGATATGAGATGCAAAATATGTCATGAAAACACAGTTTTTCGTATTTTGGCCTGTCGATATATTTAAGATATAATGTGAAATATAATTAAGCCTTTTGCATTAAAGTGTATGAGAAACATTATCACATCATTTTTATCATACTTATAAGTGTAAGTATATTCAGCTTGAAACTGTTAAAAGTAAGTCTAGATAAGTCTAGGTAGAAGTGTCAATAGAAAAATACAAGCAGCAATATATAAATATCATATAATAAAAGAGACTATAAGTCTAGGACAAAATGTCCTTTTTATATATGCTGATTTTTTTCTGTTCACAATTCACACATGAATATTCTGCATACATTATATTCCTTAATACTGAAATACTTGGAAATTTTCTTTAAACGTGCCCAAATTCAAAGTTACTAATTGTTTAATGAAGACATTCCCTACTATTTTCTAAATGAAAAGGGGTAATGTTATTTTAGAAATAGTGCGGACTTTCCTCCTTTTGTGATCATTCGTCTGGCTTACTTTTCATAGTCATTTTCATTTTCCATTTCATTACAGCATTGTGAAATGTTTATAGAATCCCCCACTATAATAAAAAGATTGGTAGATTTCTAATCGCTTTAAATGATGCATACACGTATCTTTGTTTTGTAAAATATATTTAAAAAATACTCCTTTTTTAATGCTGAATGATGAAGTTGTCGAACTACTCCCACATCCAGGAAGCTGTGGATTATCCATGTATCTAGCTGTGCATAGCTCTATAGATTTATTCTTTGTCCATTTATTGCATCGTTGAAATGTTTTTACAGAAAAAATTCTCTTAGCAAGATTATAATAAAAATTACTTCGACTTTTGAAGAACAGAGGCTGTCATGGTTAATGACACACAAAGTTCTGCTCGAAGTTTCCTTAACATCTCAATAAAGTATTTTGAGATTTTACAATTATTCTGATGTTATAGAATCACATGTGATTTGTTCTCTATTTAATTATTTTTATTAATATCTATTTAGGTAATTTTCCATTTACTTGTTTGAAAAATTCTATGTTCACAGTTAATTTGAACACAACTTTATTTACTTCTCTAGGAAGGAAAATAGGGAAAATTGTCAACACGTTATGTAACTAAGGACAATATTCAACACATTGAACAAAGATGGGAGTAGTCATTTTTTTCAGACAATAACTAGCAGCAAATACTTCGATACTATAATTGACATCCATAAACTACTTTCCTTGAAGCATCTAAAAGTAATTTGCAGGAATTACTTAATTAGCCTCTCAGCAGTTCCCAGCAGTGGATTGCATTGTAATTACAGTGTACTTTGTATTCACAGTACTGATGGAGAGCATGAGCGCAGATATCTGTACAGCGCTACACGTGCAAAGGAAGCCGGGACCCGGTCAATAGGAAACCCTGCACGGGCACATTCCTCACACTTGTTCGCTAAGGGGGACAGGTAACCAAGGTTGTTTTGTGTACTCTTCCTCCTCGTTAGTTCAGTTATGCCCCGAAATATTTTAACGACTTTCGCATTTTTTCTGTTCTCTTTGCTCTCTGTCACAGAAAAAAAAATTTAGATGTTTTGAAAAATAACTCACTGAGAATATACACTTCATCTTGTTTTCATAGGCTAAGAAAGAGGGAGAGACAGATACAGAGGGAGACACAGAAGGAAAGAGTACAAATTTAGGAAAAGTCATTGGCAAATGAAATTAAATGCCCAAAGCATGAAAGCTTATAGAAAGTTCAGGAAATACTTATTACATTTGATGAGTCCATAGTGGACAATACATCGGAAGTGTACTAAATGGAGTAATTGGAACAAATGCTTCTTTCCTTTCTGTATCCAGGCAGTTGGTCACATAACCCTGCATTTTCTCCCTTTAGAGGCAGAGGTTATTTCTCTAACCTTTGTCTTTGGACTGGGGCATGTGGTTCCCTGATTCAAAGGATGCTAGCAGACATTGTGCAAATTGAGGCTTAAAATGGACTTGCACAGTTGGACTTTCCTTCATGTGGTTCTTGTATTGCCACAGTAAGAAGATGCCTCTGGGGCCCATCCAGTGGCATAGCAGTTAACTTCGCATGCTCCACTTCAGAGGCCCACGGTTTGCCTGTTCCGATCCTGGGTGTGGACCTACACACACTTATCAAATCATAGTGTGGCAGGCGTCCCACATATAAAGTAGAGGAAGATGGGCAAAGGTGTTATAACGTTCAGGGCCAATCTTCCTAGCAAAAAGAGGAGGTTTGGCGGTAGATGTTAGCTCAGGGCTAATCTTCCTCAAAAGAAGAAGAAGAAGAAGAAGAAGAAGAAGAAGAAGAAGATGCCTCTGCTAGCCTGCTGATACATAGAGAATGGGAGACAGATGAAAGAAACTGGCAATCTCCAGCTTGGAGCTAAGCCCAGATGAGCTCACCCTAAATAAACTTACGTACAAACACACAGATGAAAATGAATGATTCCCATTTCAGGATCCAGAATTGTGGGGTAGTTTGTTTCACAATATTATTTTGGCAACATTTGACCGATATAGAATGACACAGTGGAAATTGTAAGTTAGATTCAAGATACAGAGAGACTTTTATTTTAGATTTCATTTTTCTCTAAGAAACTGTTCATTTTTGCATTTGTATACGCATTCACATGTTAGGGATAAACTAAACAAGAGCTTTAATTTACAATTTGATTTCAGTGTCAGTATTTAGAAGGTTCTATTACATGGTGACTTCAACATTGTTTCTGGTCTTGACCTTAAAGAAACAGACAGCCAATTATTTCTCCAGCAAAAATGGCTTCACCTGGGATCAGCAAAGAACTGCAATTTGGAGTCTGCAACTATGGCGAGCCACATGCAAGTCCTGAGCAACAAGGGGAGGAGAAACCCTCTTATAGAGGGGCAAAGAAAGTTGGGAGAGCTATTGTAAGCCAAAAGTCCATTCGAGGAGACTGGGAGATCAAAGCGTGGTGGCTTTTCATTGGCTGTGTTGTGACAGTCTCTCATTGGCTATTACTGGGCAGGAAGAGGAAGTCTTCTTCCTGTTGGGCTCTGCAATGGTTAGTACATGTGAGAGCCCTCCTTTCTGGCCTCTCAACTCTATTTTAAGTGAGGTTTCTGTTTATTGATTTTCACACTGCTATTGCTGATCGAGCATATTCTTGACTAATAACTGTGAAATCTTTTAGGTTACCTTCATTTCAAATTTGAATAAAACACCAATACCATGGGCAAAGCTTGTTGATAAAATGATGCTAATAGCTATATATTGACTTTCAGATATTGGTGAAATATTTGAGTCACACAAATGTTAAAGCTCATGAAACAAGCATGATGAAGTCCATGAGTGAGGTAGGAATTGCAAAAATTTAATACATTTTAACCCTTTATTTGTGACTATCACATAGCCTAATCTTACAGAATTACTGAATGTGGGGAAGAAAGAAGCCCATTTTCATTATCTTTCCACAAAGACAAGACACTAGTTAAAAATGATATTAAAAGCACACTTTCATGTAGTTACAATTTTTTTTCTGGTGATGAGACCTTTTAAGATCTACCTTAGCAATTATATCTCAATAAAGCAGAAAAAAATTTTTGCCTTGTCACAAACTTGTACATGATGTTGAAAGAAAATGAAAAAGCAACTACTGATGGTGTTTCTGATATGATACATCATGAAGTATATGTGCTAAAATATTTAATCTAAATATAATTAATTCCTTAAACCTTGTTTCTAAATTATAGGAAATAAATGGAATTAAGAAGAAATCATTAAGTAAATCCATAAGCAGGACAATCTATAAGACAACTGTCATTAGTTCATAAGAAATTGATGTCACAAAATACAAAAGTTGAAGCAAGCTGAGAGTCGAAAAGTGACTAAGAAGATATAACAACCAAATTCAACGAGTGAAATTAAATTGTATCATATATCTAAAAATATTTATGAAGTCATTGTTGGAAAAACTCAGAGTATAAATATACTATCTAGGCATGAAGTATCATGGAATCTATACGTGAATTGCAAGTGATTTAAAATAAATAAAAGAGAGACAGAGAAAAAGAGAGAGGGGGAGAGTCAGCAAATAAGGCTCGAGGTCAAGCGTGAAATCTGTGCAGAAGGAGTAAAATTATTTATTTAACTATTTTATATACTTAAGTGTTTTCATAATAAAAATTGAGGGAAAATCAACAGCATAATTTCAACAATATCCAAAAAGTAAGTTTAAATTTCTACTCACACACGCAAAAAGCAAATACTGTACTTTGTAAATAATAACACAAACTGGGGACAAATTTTATTTTACAAGCAGTCATAATCGATATGTTGCTGGAACCACTCGTTGACAGTCAAGGGGATTCTAATTTGCTACTTGCTCTAAAGAGCCCTTAACATTTTGTATCAGGAAAGGTGCATTATTCAATGTGTGTAAAATAAAAGGCATGTCTTCGTAGTTAAAAATTCAGAGATCATCTGTCTATTTTGAAAACCAATCACTTCCTTCTTTGGCCACATTTCTTGATTCATATTGTAAGCATGAGTTTTAATCAGGCAGCAGGCGTATGAGAAACACCAGAAGTAAAAGATCTAATGAGGATAACAATCCAAACTCAATTCAGGAAATGTTCGGAAAGCATCTTCCCTGAGCTACGAACCCTTTTGCTTTGTGAGATTATTTGAATCAATCTACTTGACCACAAACAATGAAATGTTTCAAGTCCAAGTGTGGAAAAAAAGAGAAATCTTTGTCAAGTTCATTTACTATTAGAGAATTAGGACAAACAACCTGGTGGCAACCACATCAGAGCTGACCAAAATCTAATGTGGTTCTCCACACCCCTCTGGAGAAAGTGGGTATTATGTAGAATGTTGCCATCTTGTGCATGCTGTGAGATGCGCCAATGCTGAGAAATAATTTTCCTTTAAAAAATCTGACTAAAAACAACTTTTTTAATTTATATTTGATAATAAAAATTTTCTGCTTTTAGATTTAATTCTTAATCTCAGAAGCTTATTCTTCTTAGCAATGTTTGCCATTGATCTGGGCTTTGACAGGGAATTAATTTTAATATACACCCATTTCATTTGGTAAAAATGTATACTTGCAGCATCACTAAATCATACAAATATAAAATTAATTATAAATATTAAATACATTATATTTAAATGCATATAACCATTTTTCAAACACCTTATTTAATTTTAAAATTGTTGACATTTTACTTTTTCCAATAAATTTTATCTAACTTTATCTTCTTCAAATATTTAAGTACGTCAAATAATTTTGTTATGCTAGCTTAATTTTACCTTGTTTTCCATTTCATTTTTAACATATTCAGTTTACCTGTATAAGTGTTCTAGTATTAGAAAGTCAAAGAAATTGGCAAGTTAGGATGCTTTCAAAGGGAAATTTAGTATTAGTATCAGCGATGGCAGTGATACTGTGAAGTATTAGAAATAACATACTAAATATTTGCAGATAGGGTGGCTATATAGAATGAGTCTTGAGTTAAGTGTGATGCTTTAGTCATACAATTTATTGTATTTGCTCATCTCTCAGAGGTATTCACTAAAACTGGGGCGCTAATCATGTGAAGAAATGCGCATTCTCCGTGCTTTAGAATTTCATTCCCTGTGTACCAAGTACAAGAACCTGTAGTTTTCTCAAGAAACTTTACCTTCAAACTCTCTACATAAAAGAGCATTATGAATATTTTTATCATCTGTATTTTAACATTAAGTAAATAACTCAAATAAAGATTGGCTTGGCGTGTAACCGGTTTTAAGTGTGTCTAGTGGAAATTAGAAAGGTCTTTTTCTTTAAATGATAGATTTGTGATCACTGACTTAGCCTCCGTATCGGTCACTGGTCTGTTCAGTTATCTGTTTCCTCATGAGTGAGACTGGGTAGGTTGTTGCTAGGAACATACTAGTCTGCTGGGTCACCCGGTGTGTTAGTGAGCAAGAGCTCAGAAGCGTCTCTATGATCTTATTTCTGAAGCATCGATTGTGGGGCCTCCTCTTTCACTTCTCATTTACTTTACTTGATTGTTCTCTCTTTTCTTCTGTCAGGCGTTCTGTCTTCTAAGGGCTGGTCAATTTTATTTTTTCAAAAAATTGACTCATCCTTTTGATCTTTTGTCTTTCTCCTCTATTTGCTTTCTTCTGTTCTCACCTTTGTGACTTCCATCCTTCTGTTAGCTTTGGATTCAGTTTTCCCTTTTCCTAGTTCTGTATGTTGTCACTTAGGTTGTCAATTTGAGGTCCTTCTTCTTTAAGACGTTACAAGTTGATCACTGTAAACTTCCCTCAGTATTATTTTTGCTGCATCCCATAATTTTGGTGTGTTTTTAATTCTTTTTGTTTGTCTTGAGCTATTTTTTAATTTCCCTCTTGATTTCCTCTTTGACCTAATGTCTGTGTAAGAGGCTGCTGTATAATTTGCATCTCTCAGTAACGATCCAGGTTTCCTCCCCATGTTGATTTCTAGTCTCACGCCATTGTGTTCAGGACAGATGCTTGGTATGATTTCAATCGTCTTAATTTTGCTAAGATTTGTTTTGTGACCTCAAACGTGATCTCTTCTGGAAAATACTCTGTTTGCTCTTGAGAAGAAGGTGTATTCTGCTGCTCTTCAATAAAATGTTCTTAGTATTTAATGTCATTTATTTCTGCCGTGTCCTTATTTTCCGTCTGGATGTTCTATCCATTGTTGAAAGTGGGGTGTTGAATTCTCCGACTTTCAACTTGTATAATCTAGTCGTCAGAATACATAAATATCTCTTAGAAGTCAATAATAAAAGACAAATAATACAATTAAAATAGGCAAATGGTTGAAATAGACATTTCTCCAGAAGATATGCAGACGGCCAATAAGCACAAGAGAGATGCTCGATGTCATTCATGATTAGGGAAACGGAAATTCAAACCACAATGTGCTACTGTTTCGAACTCAATGTGTAGGCTGTATTCAACATAAAGGAAAATCACAAGTGTTGGTAAAGATGAGGAACAAGGGGAGCCCTCATACATTGCTGGTGGGAACGTAAAATGATGCAGCCACTGTAGAGAACAGCTTTGCATTTCTTAACATCTTCAAGCAATCATTGACTTTGAGTTGGACAGTCCATTGTGAGGCATCTCCAAAAGAACATGGAAAACATATCTTCGCAGGAAAACCTGTCCATGGACATTCAAAGCAGCATTTTTCACAGTAGTACAAAAATGAAATAAACCCAATTTCCCACCAAATTATGAACACATAAGGCAAATGTGGCATATTGATACTATGGGATATAACACAGCCCTAAAAAGGAAGAAAGCACTGCCACGTGCTAGGCCCTGGATGATCCTCAAAAAAGTGTGCTAATTGAAGTGGTACACAAAGCCACAGATTCTATGATTCCATTTGAATGAAATGCCCAGAATAGCAAATCTGCAGGGAGAGGAAACAGATAAGGTCTTTCCGTGGACTTGGGTTAGGGCAAAGCACAGAGACAGCAAGGCTGGGTTTCTTTTCAAGGTATTAAACATGTTCTGGAATTAGATAGTAGTGATAGCCACACAACATTATCATTGTCCTAAACCTCACTGACTTGTGTACTTTCAAATACTTAAAATGGTGTATTTTATGTTGAGCAGATTTTCTTCAGTGAAAATTTGAAATTAGGGTAATTCATGCAGCTATTAGGGGTAAGGCATGGTGTAGCCCTGAGAGTAAACAGTGAAAAGAGAGGCAAGTACTATAATCTCACAAGCAACCATCTGAGATTCAGTCCATAGTCATGGTCACCACCTTGAAAAGACCAGCCATGAAAATAGCTCAGTGGTCTTGGGGGCCCTGGGAATCTGTTCTGAGATCTCAGTAATACTCGGCAGTATTCTCACCTCTTGGACTCTCTGGTGTAGGTAGGTTTGAACTTGTCAGTTGTTGATGTACATGCAGGTGGTAGACCATGGGAGGGCCCCGACCCCTCCTTCCTTGGCCAGTATAGGTAGTCTGAGGCCAGGTGGCTTCCTAAAATCATTTGGCAGAGACTTAGGCGACTGTCCCACAAGGAGTAGAATAGAGTCTCATGGAGCTGCTGTCCGTGTTGGGTTATGTTTGTCCATAAAATGTTAAATAGACTCTAATTCATAAAGACAAATCTGTGTCATGAGAATTAGGAATATTTATCTTGCTACTCCCTTATGAACTTTCTGAATATTCCAGGAAGACAGAAACTTTTAGAAAGAAGAATGACAACTAAAAATAAATCAAATTAATATATATATGTGTGTTAATATATATTATATATATATGTACACATAAATTAGATAAGAAAAGGATGAATAAACCATTAATCTATGTCAAAGAGAGAACACTGCCTTAAAGATCTTGCCACAAAGGAAGTATGGCTGCATATTATTGTGAATTTAAAAAAAAATCATAATGAAGGAATTATCTTTACAGAAGTGAATGAGTGGCTCACAGAAAAAATCTAGGAAAGGAATAACAAAATGAAATAGAATAATTCAAGAACAAATGTTGAAGGTCAAATCAGAAGTATAAGTAACAGAATAATCACTAATGAAAATAAGGCAAGTGCTTGAATAGTAGAGCCAAGGAAAAAGTTGAAATGAACAAAATATTAACATGAGTAGAAAGAAAATGGTAAACTGGCAAAGGGATATCAGCATGCACATTACTGGCACCTTTTAAGGAAAGAACTGTAATAATTAAACCAAAAATATAACCAGATATAAAAATCTAAGAAGCCTGAATTAAAAAGTCGAAAATGCACAGTGTTCCAAGAAAAATAGAGGAGCAGCTTCTATGAAAATTAAATATTTATACATCTTTCATTCCATCAATTCTTTTCTTAAGAACTGTCTGCTGGAAATAAAACGAGTATATATAAAGATAGATGATAAGTATATTTTTGAAATATTGGAGTCAAAGTGACTAGAATAAAAGTGACTACTAATCCATAAGGAATAGCACAAATTTTTGTGTTTCAAATATTTGAAAATGAGAAATTAGCTCTACACCAGATAATGTTTAGAGATCTTCCCCAGATATTGCTGAAGGGGAAAAGCTTGATTTAAAACAGTTTGTAATATCTCATGTTTATAGAAGTAACCATAAACTAAGAAATGAACATGCTCTATACGTGTAGGATTTTTCTCCTTTACTTTTCCCTCTGTTTTGTATATTTTCTAGAATAAACTTCTACTTTTGATAAAGATAAAAAGTTATTTTTGAAAATATAATAACTTTCCATTTTTGTGCATGCATACACATTTATAGAGGAATATACTAAACAATTTTCTTTGCATTATTAAATATACCTACTTTTAGCAAGAAATTCGAGTTCTTTTCTTAAAATTTCTCTTTAAAAAATAAAGATTCTAATAAGTACTGCATTGAGGAAATATATTCTCTGAAGGTAGAGATCCAAATTTGGATAATCCCTCAGTATATGATAGGGAACTTTTACTACTTATTCTCAACACTAAACAGTTTCTACTCATTAATAAAGTGAAATCAAAAGTTATTCCAGTACTTTGTGAAAGTAATGTATAAGCAAAAGAGGAGAAGAAAAATTTGGAAAAATCATTTAATATCAGGAATACCAGATTAATCTGGTTTTAATTTTTTAAAACCTGTCTGATATTAAAAGACAGTTAAATAGAAGCTACAATCTTTTCAGAAAGATTCAGAGTTAATGGGATTCTGAGGTACCCCTGCTGGGATGAGCAAGGCGTTTTAGTGGAGGTGATATCCTAAAGTTGAAAGTCTGCATTTGACTTCAGTTCACCTTTCATTATTTTCTCCCTAGTTACTTTTTAACTAACCTAATGAAACAATCTATAAACAAGGAGCATTTGTAAAGCATGGGTAATTAGCATAGGTCATGGGTTAATAGCAAGAAATAACCATCCTTTAAATATTTACTTCTGTTGTAAAGGCAGGAAGATCAGGGAAATGAAAGTCAAAACTACACTAAGATATCACCTTAAACCTGTTAGAATATCCAAAACCAAGAGTGACAAATGTTGGAGAGACTGTGGAGAAAAAGGAACCCTCATATACTTTTGGTGGGAATGCAAACTGGTGCAGCCACTATGGAAAACAGTATGGAGATTTCTCAAAAAGTTAAGAATAGAAATACCTTATGACCCAGCCATCCCACTACTGGGTATCTAGCCTAAGAACCTGAAATCAGCAATTCCAAAAGTCCCATTCACCCCTATGTTCACTGCAGCATTATTCACAATAGCCAAGTCATGGAACCAACCTAAGTGCCAAGCAACTGATGGTTGGATAAAGAAGATATGATAGATATATATACAATGGAATGCTACTCAGCCATAAAAAAGAACAAAGTCGTCCCATTCACAACAACATGGATAGACCTTGAGGGTATTATGTGGAGTGAAATAAGCCAGACAGAGAAGGACGAACTCTGTATGACTCCACTCAGAGGTGGTAGTTAACATAAAGACAAAGAGAACTGATCAGTGGTTACCGGGGGAAAGGGGGGTGTGGGAGGGCACTGAGGGTGAAGTGGTGTACCTACAACATGACTAACAATAATGCACAACTGAAATTTCACAAGGTTGTCAACTATCATAATCTTAATTAAAAAAAAGTTAGGAATCATTACTCTGGTCATTTTCCTCATTTTATAAATGACTCACAGGGGCCACACCCATGGCCGAGTGGTTGAAGTTCCACGTGCTCTGCTTCAGCAGCCCAGGTTCAGGGGTTTGGATGCTGGGTGTAGACCCACACCACTCGTCAGCCATGCTGTGGTGGCGACCCACACACGAAATAGAGGAAGACTTGCACAGACGTTAGCTCAGGGCTAATAATCCTCAAGCAAAAAGAGGAAGATTGGCAACAGATGTTAGATTAGGGTGACTCTTCCTTGGCAAAAAAGAAAGAAAAAATAGACCCATTCATAGTGTATCTACAAGCACATATATGAGATGGATCCCTGTCCTCACCCTCACTAGAGTCCTTTGCAAGAAGCTGGCAAGAAACCTGGTTTCCTGCCAAATGTGCGTGAAAACGATAAAAATAAAACACAGCACACAGCAGAGCACAGGTAACTGGAAGGATAACAGTTTTGTTTTTATTTTTAGGCAAGAAAAACTATGTAAAGATGAAGAAATAGAGCAGAAAAAAATCCACTGACATGCTCCTGTGAAAGAAACAGGATGGCCTTCTAAAAGAAAACAACATCTAGGTCAATGTTGTCTGACACCTAAGACTATTTTCCCTTAAAAATAATCTTTGGGGTCCATTTCCAGTAACATGGGGACCAAAATCACCTGCAGGTCCTCCCACAGGGCGACACACTTAGAAATAAGGATTAAAAACCATCAGCCTGTTAAATGTACAGCTGAGTTTGCGAGTAACTGAAGAAACTCCTAGGGGTCCACACCAGAGCATTTAGCGGACGTGGAGTTCAGCAGCTCTGAGGCTGTGCCACGGTGGCTTGGTCATTTCCCTAGTGAGGTGCTTAGGTTCTGGTGGCCACGTGGAGGCAGGAGACAGAGCCTTGGACCTCAGTAGGGCCGGGGTTGGAATCAAGACCCCTGCAGAGAGTCGGAGCCTTTACAGGCCCGCACCTTCAGTGAGGGCGAGCTAGACGAGAACCGGTTCAGGAGCGTGGAGACAGTCTGGGCCTGGGGAGGTGGAGGGAAAGGTGCCCCTGAGGACGCGGAGCTCCAAGCCTTCTTGCACACGGGCCTGGGCCTCAGGATGTGTCTCTCCTGCAAGGTCCAGTGATCCTCCAGGTCAAAGTCAGCATGAAGGACCCCTCACTGTTGGTTTCCCTCGAATCCTGGCAGAAACAACAAAGACGGCTCCAGAGGGTCATCTTTCCCACAGGAACCCCACAGGCAAAGCCGCCCTGAGCACAATGCACGACGAAAAACTCACAGAGCACACCAGAGCAGCCACCACGAGCCCCTGTGAGAAGCAGCAGCCCCATTCACCAGCCCTTCAGACAGTGGAATCACCTGACCCACAGGCTAAAACAGCCGTGTTAACACGACTAAAGGTGTAAGTGAAAACAGGGAGTAAGAACAGACTTTTGTTTTTAAAAACACCAAGTAGTTTTGAAAGAGAATTCCAGAAATAAAAAAATGTTTTAAAATTAAAAACTCAATGGAGAGGTTAAACCACAGATTGAGCACAGCTAAGTGAGAAAAGTGGTAAAATGGAATACGGACACAGAACACAGCACAGAGAGATAAACAGAAATAGGAAAGAGAGGGAAAGAGACACAGAGAGCTAAGGGAAAAAAGTCACCTTCACAGAAGCAATGGGCAGAGTGTTCCCGGACAGGTGGGGTGCCATGCGAATGCTCAGCTCAGGAAGTGAGTCCTGAGCAGGAAGAACACAGCTGCCTTCACACCCAAGGCACTTAGGTGAGTCACCAGAACACCAGCACAAGTGATCACAGCCAGAACACAACATCTCCTATGTGCTCAACGCTTTACTCAAAGATCATCCTTTTAATATGTTGGCCTATTTCCCTCCAGTCTTTCATCTATGCATGTTTAGTACACATACAAAAATTTCAGGGGAAAATCAGATTGATACAGTACATACAATGTTGTATGTACTTTTTTTACTCAGCGTTTCCCATGAGCATTTTCGCAGGTCATTACACAGCAGCAGCAGACTGCATCAATAAGAGCAAAGACTTGAGTTGTGGTTACGAACGTGGGATGTGAAGTCAAGTGTTCTGTGTCTGAGTCCCAGCTCACGACTCACCAGCTGTGTGACCTTGGGTAAGTGACCTCGTCCTCTCTCTGCTCCCATTTTCTCATCAGTAAGTTAGTGTGAGTTGCTATTTACTAAGCTATCTGCCAGGCACTGTGCTAAAAACTTGAATAATCCCATTTGATTTTCACAAAACCCCTATGGATTACATGTGTTATTGGCCTTATTTTACAGACGAGAGACTGGGCCTTAGAAAGAATGTGAAGTGATTTGCCCCAAATCACATGGCCGCTGATGGTGCTTCGACTTGAATTCAGATGTGTCTGCAAAACCTGCACCCTTGATGCCACACTCTTCTTCCATAAGTTTGAACGGGCTCAGAGTACTGCACAGACCGTGAAGCTCACCACGAGAGGCCCCGAGTGCTGCCCATCTCCACTTATTTCCTATCACACACAGCCCAGGAAGAATGTCTTTGACCATCAAACTCCGTGTGTGCCTCAGGTCGTGCCTGCAGGGTGGTTACTCTGACGTGGACTCACTAAGTCAAAAAGTATGAACATTTTAAGGCTCTTAATCCATGTTGGCCAACTGCTTTCCAGAAGCGACGAAACCATTTACAAACCCAGTGGCAGTTTAGGAGAGTAAAACTGATTTATTCTGTTATTCACCTATTTAAATGCTTTGCCCAAGTTGCTTTAGATGTTCATTTGTCTAATTTGTATGTTATATAGTTATATATTATGTTATGTTATACATTATGGTATATGTATTATATGTTATGTGTGCATGTATGCATATATGTTATATATAATATATTAAGTTACCTATTATGTTTTATATAGTTATATAGTATAGATATTAGCCAGTTTTATCAGGAATATGTTTAATAAACTTTGATTTTAGAACAGCTCTGGAGTTGCAGAAAAGTTGGGAGATAGTAGAGAGAGCTGTCACATGCCCCACACCCAGTTTCCCCGCTGTGATTGTCGGATGGTACGTTTGCCGATATTAATAACCCAGTACTGACGCCCTATTTCAAGCTAGAGTCCACATGTCACTCTATTTCCTTGTTCCCACCTATGGCCCTCACTGTCCCAGGGTCCCATCCCAGATGCCACCCCACGGTTAGCCGCCAGGACTCTCTGGGCTCCTCTAGCTAAGGTGGGTTTTGCCTAGCATTCATTTTTGCAAATCTCCCTTCCAATTTATAATTTCCCTTTCTCATTTATGTGTGCTGTTTCCTGATGTATATGAAAAATAAACTCTATATTCGAATGGATCAGTGTTTTGTTCTGTGGTATCTTCTGCTGTATTTATTCTTAGAACGTTCTTCCCTACATCAGAATGGCAGAAATGTTTACCTATAGAAATTCTCACTGTTTCACTTTTTATGTATATCTAATTCACCAAACCATATGGGATTTCCTGGAGGATGGGGTTGGATGGTATGAGGGGGTCTGATTTGCTCTTTTCCAAATAGTTACCATTCCTCTGAGCACCACCTCTTACAGAGTCCTTCCTTTGCCCCTGGATGTGCTATCCTCGGTTCCCTGTGAAGGTTGGCTTCTGGGCTGCCCGCTCTTTCCCACGGCTACGCCGACCAGGCACCCCAGTGTGCTCAGGACTGTGTCAGTTTTAGCGATGGCAGCCCCGGCGCTGGGCACCCTCAGTCCCGGGCAAACTGGGACAGTTGGTCACCCACCCACGACCCAGCCTTGCACCACTGCCATGCTGTCCTGCTTACTGTTGTGCGCCTGTTGTGCTGTGCTCCCCCAAAATGGGCTGTTTCCCTTCCATGAAATACAGAATATTTCACCAAATTGCAGCATAAGAATCCTATGGGAGCTGCAATCCAGGGAAAAATAATTTGAGAGCAGACAGTGTTGCAGTATCGAGTCTCCTCCTGGGAACAAGTTACGCCTCTGTCCAGCCTTCTTTATGTTTCTCAGTAAGACGCAAAGTTCTCTACACACAGGCCTCTACATCCACCTCATTCCCGGGCAACCTAAAAGTTTACACTGCTATATTAAATGGCAACTTTTCCCCCATTATATTTGATAAATAATTTTTAAAATATTCCATGGATATTCACACAGTTTTTCCTAGATGCACCAGTGTGAATATGCGCGTGCTTTATTGATCAACCACAGCCTTTTTTTCTTTTTCTTTTTGCTGGGTTACCCTAAGGCTTCTCCACTTCTACCCCAGCCCCGCATCTCAACAAACTAGTACGTATCTTTTTATTTTCCCCATACGTAGATACGCCTAGATAGACAGATGGATAGATAGGTAGATACATAAAGTAGGTATGTTTTTTGGATCATTGGCTGTTTGGAAAAATGAGATGATATTATATGCATCGTTCAAATCATTAATACATCTCGCCAGATTGCTTACCATGGCTGTAATGCTAAAGATTTCTCCCATCAATGTGATAGTGCCTGTACGGGAAAAACACTCTTCCTCCCGGGTGCCT